>NC_028642.1:46844412-46847063 GCF_001406875.1 Solanum pennellii | reverse complement strand
GTGGGGGTGGGGTGGGGTGGGGGTAGGGGCTTTTTTTTTTGCACCACTTGAATTGTACAACTGTTAATTGGTGCCATACACTTTAAGAAAAAAAAGAATAATTTTCAAATGAATGAAAAATATTCTAGTGTACTATTTCATTTAATTGATTTATATTCTTTGCTTGATTATACTAAAAATAGTTATTACTTGTTTAGTTTAGAAGTTAATAGATAAGTTATTACTTATTAAGTTTTTAATTTTTTTCTTATTATCACAAATTTATTACTCTTTCTTTCTGTTTTACTCAGTTTTTTATTGTCTTATTGATATAACACACTAAAAAAAAATGAAAATGTTATTATATAACCTTTTATATATAATAAATCAGTACTCTAGTAATAACTACAAAAAGTAATAAAAATAAACTAAAATTAAGTAATAAATTATCTTTTACTAATATTTAAAATTGAACAAATAAAAATAAACATTCATTTTAACGGTAAACAAGTTAAAATGAACGAGACAATATATCTAAGAAGTGATATAATAAAGTTATTAAAAGATATGTCATATTAATACTGAATCAGTAAAAATAGTAAAAAAAATTAAATAAAGAGCAAATAATAATATCAAAGAAGAAAAAAGATATAGAAATTGATGATACTTTTCTGCCGGCAATGTTTTTTTTTTCAATCGATCAATTAAATGTGGAGAGTGAAGTTCTTTATGAGAATATATCCAAACGAGTCATATTTTTATTTTTTTTGTATTACAATATTATTGATAATTAAGGATGCATGAACGTTGACATTTACTCCTAAATTAAGCCACTTTTAATTTGTATATTTCTTATTTTACCAAATTAAATACTTGTTAAATATCCAGAAGAAGAAAATTTTAAAGATAAAGATTCTTCCACATAGTTTTTATTTTATATACAGATAAACAACTCTTCAACAACTTTTGGTTTTAAGTTAAATAAAGGAATAATACATTAAATAAGAAAAAAAGATCATTCCTTCATGCATGCATGATTCAGACTTGTTTTTCCATAGTCAACATAGGTGTTTCATGTCTATGTATCACCAAACACCACAGACCATGCTGTTTGACATTTCTTGGAAGCAACAACAACGAGTCAGATGCGGAATCAGTATTTTAAATTTATAAATTTTTGATTTTTAATTTATTCAAAATAATAATATGTATATATTTATAAATTTTTGAGATAAATATAAGTATGAATCGAAATTATAGGCATTGAATTCGACCAAACTCATGATAAATAAGATCTTTTCATTTTTAATTATAAATCTCAAATGAGTACATCCTCTTTTAACGAATCCTATATATCGACTAGGCTCTCTCGATGCAGGTTAACTTACAATATGCCAACCATCGGTAGGAGGGCTAAATCTACGATTCTGACTTCATTGCTGGTTCAAAATTGTACGGAGAAAGTATGGATGGAGGAAACAACATAAGATTAGAGGGTTCAATAGCTGGGAAGACTACATTGATCAATGATAATAGTAAAAATTGGTGCTCTTTATGTATATTGAATTGTTTGATGGTACGATAATACTTCACAGTTATTACAAAAAAAAATAATTTACGTCTAATTATCAAATATTTAGCAAAAGAAAAATAAATCTTACAAGTGAAGTAATTAAGTCCAAGTAGAATTCATATCATTCTATCCTCCGCACTTATGCCTATTGACGAAACAAATCCACATAGTTTCCATGATTTGACTTTTGAGACTGAACAATTTAAAATATTATAAGCATATCTAAATTTTATGGGACTTTATTAAACGATCTTGAAAGTTATTTTATTCTAATTTTGAAAATATATAAAAAATTAGTATATTTTATTTGAAAAAGACAATTTTAAAAGTTTCATAAATTCATTAAATATTTATAAAAGAAGATTCACAAAATCATTTCTTACAAAAATAATCGATATAATTATACTTTATTTTCGATCAATGTAAAATTTATGGCAGACAATATGAAACCTTTTAGAAAAATGACAATAGTATTACTAGCAAGATCATTCACGTCGGTGGACAAAGTCAAACCATATTGTTGGATTTTTGTTTTGTTTGTATTAGGATTTAATTAAAATGCATATGATAATTTTATTAAGGAGTGGATGGAGCTTACTGTGTCTCCTACGCAAAAAACACGAGTAAAAAAGCTAGTCAATTATTGTATTGGATTGAAATTAATTAATGAACATAAGAGTTGTGTGATGAAAACATTCAAAAATTTCTAGCCATTATATATATATATGTATATCATTTTTTTCTCTTAGCTTTTGTTTTTTATTGCAGTCTTCTTTAACCACACCCCGGATATGGTCATTCATAGTTCTATCTTAAAAACATTCAACATGATCTATCAGATTCCTAGGAATTTACAGATTAATCCATCGATGCTTTTTAGGGGGCTAAGAGACTAACCAGATACTAAGTAACATAAATTCATGTTAAAGAAAACTATTAGACAGTTTATACATATCAAAATAAACAAACATAATTTACATATATGAGAAGTTATTAGATCTTAAATATTAAAACTTACATAATTAACGAAGTGAAGTTTTTCTTTCGGGAAACCCGAAATATATATATATATATATATATATATATATATATATATATA
>NC_028642.1:46792950-46844062 GCF_001406875.1 Solanum pennellii | reverse complement strand
ATATATATATATATATATATATATATATATATATATATTAAAAAAAGGAAAATTAATTTTTGTATACAAGTCACACGTTTAAGATATTTCAAGATAGTAAAATATGTTTAATTAATAATAATTCTGTCTCGTAGGCAAAAATTAAAACTTATTTTAATTTGTTCTAAATCGAATTAGCGTTAACGTTTTTCTTAGTCGAAGCGTTCATGTTTCTACTTCGTTTCCTATGATAATATGAATTTAATTATTATATAAGAGATCTCCTTAAATTAAAAGTTCTCTTAATTTCTTCTTGTTATTTCCTTGTTGATTTTTTGTGCTTAGCTCCAATTAAGCATCTCAAACAAGATTTTATCATGCTATTTTCCTTTTTTTTCTATGGACACTTTTTATCTTATATAGGTTGTCCTAATTGGTCCATTTCCTCTCTTGATATTTATCTGTAATTTACTGACTCGATTAATTTAAATATACGTTAGTAAAATCTATAAAAAAAAACAAAATACATCGTGATTTTTTTTCATCCTCAAAAACTAGTCCTATATCAACATGTGATCATAAATGCGACAATTGAATTGTTATGCACATAATCAATTGTCCAGGTTTTATTATTTTATTCATAGATTTAAAGGATCATATTTACTTTTTTGAGAAAATAATTTAGTGAATGTTAAATTAGAATGTCTAAGTTTGAGCAAAAGAAGGATTAGGATTAGTTTCTTGCATGATATGCCTTATAGGTTGATAAGTTTGTGACACGTATTATCATGGACGGAGCTAGAATAGAGTTAGGGGGTTGATGGAAAATATTACTATATATACACAGTTAAAATTATTTTTTACAGTAAATATCGAACCTCCTTCAATTAATTCGTAATTTACTTCTTAAAATTTTAAACCCCATTATTAAAAATTCTAACTCTTGCCACTGTGCATTAATACTTTCATATTGGATGATGAACACTTAATAAAGCATTTTTCGTAAAGGTAAACTATAGCTGATTTGTTCATGTGATATAATAATCCTTAATTATTGCTTTAGTGATGTGGTCCAAAAGGTTAAAAAAAAAAAATAGGTGTAACGATATTACATTTTGGGGTTGTATTATGTCAATTTGTCAATTGCTTAATATCGTGGCAAATGCTTACACAGATCAAATAAACTTTAATTTTAAGCATGAATTGAATATACATATAGTATTTCAGAATTAATGATTAAGATTTAATTGACTAAAGTAAAGTTCTAATTATAATTATTTACTTCTATATATTTGTTAAATATTTTTACATTTCATTATATTTTTCCTAAATATATTGAAAGCTTTTCCTTACTGCCTCGCATATATATTTAAAACTTTAATTTTAAACTAAGATATGTATCTCCAATTTAATCTAAAACTTAGAGAAAATGAAGAGAAAAAAAATAAAGACGAGGATATCCGAGTATAATTGTAAGCAAAAGTTAAATATTGACATCAAGGAATTGCATTTTAGTTCAATCTAACATTTTGACATCATAATGAATTAATGATAGTGTTTCTTGTTGTAGTTGTCTGTTAATTAGGTAATTTTTTTATTCGATTCGATTATCGGTAATATTTAAATTGTATATTGTAAAGTTTATTCAAAGGTAACACATTCAATATGATTTCTCTATATACAAAATTCAAGCTCAAAACCTTTAATTAAAGGTGAAATACTTTCTCTACTGCACTACAATCCATGTTGTTAATTACGCAAAGTTACCACTATGTGGACTATTACCTTTTTGGTTCGAGTTTTTAGACTGAAAAAAATGATAATAATGAATATTTATCATGACCTCAAATTTGTTCTATATTCAATTTTCGTTCGTTTTAAAAAGAATGTATTTTTTCTTTTACGATTGCTCTTTAATTTAAATTATTCATGATTTGATATGTTTAAGACCACAATATTAATTAAAGAATAGTTTGATAGATTTGACATATTTTTAGTTAAAACCACAATATTAGTTAAAAATTATTTTGATGCATTTGGCCATCTTTATTTTAAAATCACAAAATGAAAAATATTTTTTTTACTTTTTTAAACTATACCAAATTAAAACAAGACAAACAAATTGATACAAAGAAAACACTACTTTCTCTAGCTCATATTTAAGTGAATTATTATAACTCTTTTCATAATTTAAAATAAGTGAATTATTCAAATTTAAAAAAAAAACAGTTAGGACTTTTTCCATATATCCTTCGTTTAATAAGGTTTAACTACTTTATATATTTTAGGAGAACATTTTAAAAGTAATCAATAGAATAATAACAAAAAATTAATATTTAATTTAAGTTCCAATATAATTTTTTTCATATAGCTAAATTAGAGGAAGTACATACATATATATAAATTTATTGAACGAAAATTTTAAATCCACCACTTTAAAATACGAAACGCGAGAAATCAACAGGCAGGTACAACACTAGCTAGCTATAGTACGGCCGCTTATGTGAAAAAATAAAATGGTTGTTTCCTTTGCTTTTCAACAAATAATAAATACTCATAATAATAATAATTGGTATGATGGTACATTCAAGATCTTCAAAAAGAAAGATGAAATCATCTTCCACTCAACCATGCATCTCTTTTTTGGCTTGTCAACTTTATGTTTTTACCCATCATCATTCATATATTGTACCTTTTTTCTTTTATTCTCCGTTTAAAAAAGAGTAATCGTATTATCTTTTTAGTCTGTTTAAAAAAGAATGAACTTTTCTTTTTTTGGTAATATTTTAACTTTAGTTTTTCACGTGCCATGTTTAAGACCACAAGATTAAAGGATATTTTGATACATTTGATATAACTTTAATATAGAATCACAAGATTAAAAAATCTTCTTTCTTTTCTTAAACTTCGTAACTAGACTATCATTTTTTAAACGGAGGGAGTATTGATTATTTTTTCCGTTTATTTTTATTTGTTATTATTTGACTTAGTATATCTATTAAAAAAATAATTATTGATATAGATATCTTATTAAATTATTCTTAGCTTGTTAACTGATGTTTAGTATTATGTCTTGGAAATGATTTAGAAAATAAATTTTTAATGTTGAGGATAAAAAGTGAAAATATAATTATCTCTTCTTAATATGTAAAAAATGACAAGTAAAATCTATTTAAGATTAAGTGACAACTAAAGTAAACCGATGGAGTACTTCATTTAAAATAGAATGAGTTATTTTATTTATTTTTTTAACATTTTAATTTTAATTTTAATTTTCTACTGTATATGCTTAAGATGCAAGATTAGAAATATTTTGATATATTTGATATAACTTTACATTTTTAATTTAATATCACAAAATATTTTTTATTTATTTCTCTAAATTTAGTGTCTAAGTAAAACTATATCGTTTCTTTTTTAACTTATTTCTGAAAAGAGTTTGATGGTTTGTGAATCATCCACTCTCAACCCCTAAGCTCCATTCCATGTGATATTTGAGTAGACATTCTAACAATGATGACCTCCCCAATAATACTGCTTAGATCCGTAATAAATTGGTTTTTTCAATTTTGATTTGGCTTCAAATTTAAGAAATAAAACAAGATTGTTAAATATTGTCGTATTAAATGATTATTGAATATTATGATATTAAATTAAAGATATATGATAAAAAATTTTGGTGATTCTTTTTTTTAAAAAAAAATTACCCCTTGGCATATTCTAATTCCATCCGTACCTCAAGTTTTGATCACTATAACAAAAAAAAATTTAGCGGCATTAAATATTAGTATTAATAAAGAATGCTAAAGTCTTTACCGGCATTAGTTAAGTGTCATTAGAATCAATTTCATTAAACACTTTAGGGACGTATACAAAGAGTGACAATTGCCGAGTAAAAAATTATATTTAGCAATAATTAAAAATTAATTGTCGCTAATAATCATTTTTGTTGAAGTGGACCGGAGGCTCATTAGCTTTTAAAAAAGGAGTTTTCCCTATTTAATCAAGATTCAATAAAATATATCTTTTTTTAACGGAATTGCCCTAAAAATTGTTTTTTTTTTTTAGTTTTAGTGTGATGTTTTCATATATGTATAAGCAGATATAAAATTTTAAAAATCTAGAAGAAAATAATGAAGATAAGCTATAGCTGGCATTATATGAGCAACATTGCACCCAGCTTACCTGTTCCTTCTATTATTGTTTATAAATAATTTCTTAGAAGAGGCTAAATATTGAAGTGGATATCGTGAAGTTACGATTAATAAAATGTGTTTCCTTTAATCGTTTAAATTTTTAGATGATTTTATTATGCATATGAAATAAATTTGTCATACTTCTTATATATGGAGGCTTGCTAAGTGCTTTTCCAAATTAATTTGAGTTAATTTCTCGGATGATTATTTAATTAGTAATTTTATTTTAGAAAATCATTCAATTTTATCTGATTTATAGCACAAAATTTACTAAATAGTAATTATTATAAATTAGTGTCATTAGTTGAGTAACTTTTGTATTATCAAACAAAATTAAATGACTTTATGAAATAATAAGCATTGTAAGTTAAGTAACTTTTATGTGACAAAAAAAGATCGACTGATTTTCTAAAAAAAGTTTAATTGAGTAATCGCCTTAAAAAGTATATGACATTTCAAGCAACCCTTTGGTGAGATATTTAGCATTTGAGACGGGCCTATCGAGATCGAGTGATCTAAAGTGTACGAAATACTTAGCTACCTCTCTATTTTCAAAAAGTATATAGAAAATAAATTAATATATTCGAACTCCGATGCATGAATCTACGTATTAGTCTGCTATTATACACTACATACGTAGGGATGCGACTTTCATATGTAATATTTATTTTAATATAAGTTCCAGCGTACTTCCTGTATTTTGACCTGGAATTTGTGACATCAAACATCCTTGACACAACAAAAATTATTGCTTTGGAATATTGGAATATATATATATATATATACACATCAATTTCAAACAAGTTGTGTTATCCACAAACAAACCAATGAACTATTGTTTTTGTTTTTCTTTCATAGGAGGTTAAGTATTCATGTTAAAATTTAATTAATTGTCAAATTAGGTCTTAGTCCTAGTTTACACTTCAAAAGTTAGTTCAAATAGAGGAGGATTGTCCAAATTTTATAAATAATCCACTGATTTCATTAACCATCAATGTGAGACGTTTATCATTCTTTAATACCTCACCTCATTTCACACCTAGTCCTTAGCATCTAGTACATGGACAATTTTTGAAGTATTTGGTGCGTTGACAATTTTTTATTTTTTGTGGGCCCCAGCATTGGGTGAGATAGCTCCTACTCTGATACCATATTAAAATATTTTTAAGCCTAACTCACACTCCAAAAGGTAGCTCTAAGGGAAGAAGATTGTCCAACCCTCATTAGGAGTTTACTGATCTCATTAACCGCTAATGTATGACTTTTGTCATTCTTTAACACTAATTCAAATTCTTGCCGCGTGGTACTCCATTTGAAGGAAGCTTTTCCGTACTTGTTGCTCGACCAAAACCCTTGATTAAGAGAGGAACAAAATATGTCACATAAATTGAAATAGTATTATTTAATTCGTAGTTTCAAGTATTGAAGCTTCCAGCTCATTGTTTTAATACACAAAAAAACCCGTATTCGTGCAACTTGCAATATATATATAAAAAAATGAAGTGGATAATTCAAATTTGAAACAATCTTACAATTCATTATTATTTTTTCTCCATTCCAGTATAGACACACAACATAAAGAAGTTAAAATTGTACTGATCGTGATTCAACTGCTTAAGTATTGTTTCTCTTTGAGTGTAGGTCTATATGGATTTGTCCCTTGAGAAAAAAATAAAAAAAAATAAACGCGTTCTTTCCGTTAATTCAGAACTCGTTCGTATAAACCTCTGAGTTTTTTTTTCTCATTATGATGTAAGATTCACTTAAAGTATAATATGCACCTCTTCTTTAGACGCTCGCGCCCTCCACTCATAACGAACGTCACATGATCCCTCTCCGATCTTCACTCTGTCAATATAATTTCTAATATTATTAATAAATACATGCAACTATATATCTTAACTTGACACAAAATTTAAAAAAAGTAATTAACAATATGTGAAATATACTAAAATATAAAAGTTGATACTTGCATATAAGTATATTACATCAAAATGGAATCAAGCCTTTGACCTATTACTATTTAAAGTCATGCAACATGGATGAGAGCACTTGTATCGAATATTGAAAAAAATAAAATAATCATAAATATGGATTCTTTGTTGAAAGTATTGTTGTTTGAAAGTGAACTTAACTTACTAAAAAAATGTTAGTGAGATGTATAATTCAAGTGATCTACTCTGAATAACAGCTATATATATTATGGTGGTCCAAAGAATTAAAGTACAGTAGTACTCCCAATTAATAAACTAATTAAATAGAATAAATAATCTTAATAACCTTTGGTGACCCTAAATGAACAATGTTAGCTTTTCAATCCATTTAATTTGTTGCAAGTACAACTAAATGCGTTATTCTCCATTAGCAAGGGTTAAAGCAACTAATTAAATTACTGCAATTGATATTATACAACTAAAGTGCAAAGCAAAAAAATTAAAGAATCAAGAGTTAAGATTCTGAGTCAGTGGCATGGAGAATATTTTTGATCTTAGGCCAGTTGGTCCTGGAGATGAATTATTTGTCAATGCCTAAAACACCATTTTTTTCACTCATTTCCTACCCAACCAACTTACTGGCGCTACGCCAAAAATAATTATTAGCGATAATTAAGTATTAATTATCGTTAAATATATATTTTTTCTGGCAATTAATACTCTTTGTATATGTTTCTAAAATTTTTAGTGACACTACTCATGTTGATAAAGACTTTAGCACTCTTTATTAATGTCAATATTTTAATGTCGCTAAAATTTGTTTTTGTTATATTTTGAGAAAATACACGATGAAAAACTAATTCTTACTGAAATTATGGGAACTTACTCGTTATTATTATATCCGTTTGTCTTTTTACTTGTTACTATGTGACTAAGCACATTCATTAAGAAAAAAATTTATTTATATAGATATTTTACAATGATATCTCTATTAAATGATGACAGCCAGCAGTAGGACTTCAAAAAAAATACCAACAAAGGTTGTGGTGTATTGGTGGGAGTGTTTCACCCTTAATCAGAGATCTCGAATTTGAGTTCTGTGTATGGAGAAAATCTTGTTCGAGCGTCACCCCCGAATGAGTCCTGCAGAGCGCGATCTAAATTTAGTCGGAGCTCTAATATGTTATTCGAATGTCGGATGAAAAATAAAAAAAAATTCTTAAAAAATAATTTGAAGAATAATATTTAATACTAAATAAAATATAAAATTTTTTGAATCTATTTGAAAAATAAATGACTAACAGATAGAAAAATTATTAACAGAGGACAAATTTAGATATTTTCACGGTCTACATGGTAAATTTGTTTTTTTTTTCCCCAACTTTTTGAATCTTTTCTTTTGCTTTTAATTTGTTGGAGTTTGACTAGTTAATTAATTAAATAAGTTGAGAGCACATTATTCAACATCAGAATCCATTTTATTTTTTAGAGGTTGAATTAATTAAAGGCATCCAATTGGAGAATAATATAAGTGAGAATACGTCATTTCCCCTTGTCCTAGTTTAAATTAATATTTGATACTTTGACATGAAGATATGCCCCCTTTAACTTTTTCTTAAATAAATAAATAAATAAAGAAGAACCAGATTCATGGCTTACAATAAGGCGTTTGTGATTTGATTTGAGTCGATATTTTTTAAAAAGATGACTAAATTAATTTATTTAATTTATTATAACTAATATAATAAATTCGATTTTTATCCATTTACTTAAATTATGATGTTTCCATGAACAACCCTAGTTTTTACACACATTTAGGATGTGATTGGCATGATGGAAATATTTTCTAGAAAAATAAGTTTGTTTCTAACTTGTTTTCTTGTAATCGAAATGTAACTAAACATTTTTGTTTTGAAAGTATTTGTATATAATCTAGAGAAATAATATGGAAAGTCGGATGGTGGTAGGCTGAAGATGAAATATGTTTGCGTGGGAAGGATATAATCGATGTGAAGGTTAGTTGTGAATCTAGAAGGTCATTTCTTATTTTCAAGGAACTTATTTTTTCCAAAGAACATATTGATTAAACAAATATGAAAAAAGATTAAAAATATTTTCTTGTGTACCGAACACACATTAATTAAATTACTTCGTGATGCCCATCTTGCTACTCCCATGTTAGTGCTTATCTTTTGATACCATAATTAGCAATATTAACATCAAAATTGATTTAACAATTTTAGGGAAAAAAAAAACCTTTGACATGAAGTACATGAAAAGACATTAAAAAACAATTTGGAATAATGATACCTAGTTGACATTAAAGGTCATATATATGTTTTGCTTTACAGACAAATTTATGTACTAGGTACTTTGATGGAATCTTATGTGCATTTTTTTATGTGTGGAATCTGTACTAGCTAGTAGCTTTATAATTACAAGAACCATATAAGTATTTAAATTTATAGATTTTATGCTAATTGAGTTATGATAGATTAAGGTAGAGATTTTTTTGATGCTATGCTTATTGCAAGTTGGCATTTTTCAATTATATATAGTTAATAAATGATGGAACAATACATGAGAATAGAAATAATGTTATTCTTTTGACTAGTGATCATGATTTGTACAACTATAACAAAAATATTTTGGTATATAAATTTGCATGGTCGGAGCTAACATTAAGAGTTTGGGGGTTCTAAATTTTCTTTAAAAAGAAAAAGATCAGCGGGGATGGGGGGTTCAAACGAACAACTCTAGCGTGAAAAATATTTTTATAGTCCCTGACTCCCTTCCTTACCACTGAATCGTCAATCAATTATTCTAGGGATTAACAAGTTAATATACATATATATTTATTAATTTTCTAGTACAAATATAAGATCTACAAAAAAGCTACTGAGTCCGTTCGAATTCACGACCCCTACCTACCTCCTCCTCTGTCTACTACTAAGGTTTATTATTAGTAACATAGAATTTTATACTTGAGCTGTCACCAAGAGGTTTCATTTTTGCACAACCTTTGGGTATGTTTTCTACGAAGCCAAATATTTTTTAATCTGAAAATATCACTGGATTATTTATCATGTTTGATACGTAAGTAAAAAGGAAAGAGTTTGAAAAATACTTTAATTTTGGCAGAAATTAATTTTATGATATCAAATTTTATGGAGGACCTTTTACCCCTATACTATTTAAAGATATATATATATACACATATATATAATTCGGATTATTTCTATTTTTTTGGTTTTATTTTTTAAATCTGAAATCAAATCAAAAAACCAAATAAAGTAATTTACTAATTCAAAATCAATCCGAAAACCAAAAAGTCAATGCAAATAAAAATTCAATTTGATTTTGTTTGATTATTCAATTTAATCCGAATAATGCGTACCCCTAATGTAGAGGGGTATAAAAGGTCATTCTAAAATTTATTGTTATAGTAATTTCAGTTAAGTTTAGATATATTTCAAATTTTTTGTCCTAAGTAAAAACATTTATATATAATTTAGTTAAATATAATAAGAGGTGATATGAAGTGGCGCGGAAGGAGCCTATGAGACTTAGGCAAGTCAAAGCCCAATTTGTAAATTGGGCCATTCAAGTATCCATAGCCTCTTGCATGTATGGACCCTTTCACAAAATAGGAGAAAATAAAATAATGATAGAACAACCAATAAATCTTATATTTACTTTTTAAAATTCTACTCTAAAATAATTATCTAACAAAGTTTATAGTGCTATTTTATTAGCAAATTTATGCAGTTATACTCAGTCTCTTATTTCACGCATGATTAAAAATTATATCTGACTAATTTTTTGTTTTTCTTTCTCTCATTTATAATATATATTATTTGTATTTCTCTTACGCCTCGTGACTCAACCAATTTAGCATGTCTTTTCAAATTTAAATTAGAAATTTTTCTAAATTTACACTTTTGTGGTTATTCATATTAGGCAAATATTTTAATTAATGATAAGTATATCTTTGCATTTCTTCTTTTTATGGCATGACGGTTACTGAAGGGAAGTCGTCCAAAAACATAAAGTATCAAAGAGGTATGTAATTATTTTAACGCATACGATATATCATGATGCATCGTATATTGAAAAGACATCAGATACATCATATCAGAAAGGTATCATTATGTAATATATCAGAAACATATCATGATACATCATATATCAGAAAGGTATCATTATATGATGTATCGAAAAGATAATATGATACATCATCTTGCGGAAATGTAAAAAAAATGTATCATATATAATGTATAAAAAATATATGGCCAAATACATAAGCAGATCCCTAAACTTGTTGGGTTTTTTCCATCAGGTACCTTAACTACGTCATTTTCCTATTGAATCATTGAACCCCCATAATTTGTTCCGTTTAAACAAACACCGTTGTCTGATGTGAAACCAGATTTGTGAGGGGTATTGATAGAGGATACATATGTTGTTCCACAAATCATTAGTCCAATTGATAGTGAATATGTTTGAGAATAATTGTGTTTTACTTCAGTCATTTGAACACATTAGAAAACAAATGAGACTAACACGGTTTGTCTTCATTCCTTCAATCAAAATTACTACAACTCGAACACAATTGAAGACATTTACAATAGAAAAGTTGATCAAAATCAATCAACAATGTTTTAAAGAAACAAATTATGGGTGACTCAATGATTCAATTGAAAAATGACGTAGTTGAGGTACGTGAGAGAAAAAACTCAACAAGTTTAGGAATTTGTTTATGTATTTGGCCAAAATATATCATTATGTAATGTATCGAAAAGATATCATGATATATCATGTATCGAAAAGATATCATGATGCATCATGTATCGGAAATCTATCATCATGTAAATGTATTAAAAAGGTATCATGATACATCATGTATCAAAAATGTATCATTATATAATATATCAAGCGTAGATTATTATGTAACACATTGAAAAGATATCAAGATACATCATCTATCGGAAAGATATTAAGATATCATCAATTACATTATGTAATTGTTCTCTGTGTTCAGATCATGAAATATCGTATTAGAACTTGAATAGTTGATACACCACAACAATAGATTAACTTTGGTACTTCAATCTCCACCCCCAATAAACAAAATGAAAATGAAGGCAATGGAATAAATAAAAATCGTCAATGTTTTTTGAATTATTCTTTTTAGATAGATGGTTACTGAAATCTTGTTTATAATTCCTCAATAAATTAATAGTAAATTTTATTAAGTAATATAAGTGATCACATTATTACGTTAATTACTCGCTTCAGTTAAGAAGTACTCTGATACAATTGCACTATTACAAAATAAGAATTTTAAAAAGAATCTGAAATATATTCGAACTTTGATCAAAATTGTTGTTACGATACCAAGCTTTGAAATGGACCTTTTACCCCATGCAATATTTAAATTGTATTTTAAAGGTATATATGTGTCCACGTGGATATAAAAAATACTGCATAATTGTAAATAGTAATGTGTCCACGTGGGCACATATATATCTTTAAAATACACTATTAAATAGTTAAGGGATAAAAAATAAACTATAAAATTGTTCAGGGGGTAAAATATCCTCCATAAAATGTGATATCATAACAACTATTTTGGCCAAAGCTATATATAGTAAGGTAAGTTTTATATATAAGAAGTTTACAGATTATGCTTAAGACGCGATGCCAAATTTGTTAAAATGTCTCCAATTATATAATTTTGCTATATGTTAAGATTATTATTTCCTTAGTTCAATTTTATTTATTGAAAGTTGGTTATACTAAATATTGATGCTCGTTTAATATTAAAAATCAATAAATATTTTATTATTTAGTTCTTGTATCTTTATTATTAATTATACTCATTTTAAAAATATATTTTCTAAATCATTGAATTTATCATTCAAAAGTTTACAATAACAATAAATATATTAAGTGGAATATCACAAGTGGGATTAGAACATGATAAAGTGTATGCAAATGTTATCATTACCTCATAGAGATTAGAAATAGAAAGACCCTAATATCGATTATATTTAAAATCTAATATAATTAAATTAAATTATTTTATTTATTAAATTGAATTAAAATGCTCGACATAAAATGGAGAATTATCCTCTCATCAATAAACTAGTATTTCACGTTATACACATGATCAACTGTACGCCAATCTAGTTTTGATTAAAATATAAATATAATGGTTTCACCAAATGCAATAATTCATGGATTATATATAAATAAATAAATAAAACTTTGGAATTGAAGGAAAACAACAAAGTAACCCCATATTTTTATTACTATCATGATTCATGTATTTATGTATTAAAATGGATAGGTGTCCTCTCAATTTCTGATTGATTTATGTTACTTTCTACGGTTTTAATTTATTTTTTTTGATTTTAATTTAATTTAAAATATAAGAAAGTAAAAATAAATTAAATGTTATGATATTAAATTAAGAAAATGTGTAATGTATCAACACTACAAGAAAATATGAAATTAGCATGAATCTTTTATTGTTTATCTATAAAAGATTTTCCATCGCTTATTATTTATTTGCTAATAGAGTGCAATATAAATTTTTTTTAAATAATTCAGTGTTAAATAAGATTAACATAAAAAAATTTTGTTATTTATTTATAAAAAGAAATTTCATCGCTAATTATTCATTTGCTAATAGAGTGCAATATGCTTTTTTATCCTTCAATCTTTTAAACATATCGGACGAAAAATTAAAATAAAAATAAAAAATATCTTTTTAAAAAAGTTAGAAAAACAAAAAATAAGACTAAAACAACTAAACCTAATGGGAATAATAAAATTCATTCATTAGGCATAATGCGTAGATCCCCGGCACAAATTCCAATATCATCCCTCCGGTGTCTTGATAAGCAGGCCAATAATATTCGATGGATAATAATTTCTTATTTTTTATTATTTTAGAAATGATTGAAGTGTTGTTTACGTATTTAAAATTTTTCCAATATCTATCTACAGGATCAAATATATCCTTATTATTTAAGCTATTGAATTCTTGGAAAATGTTGGATATATGAAAATGATTAAGACAATCTATATGGTTGATCAGTTAGCTGACGACTATATAAATTTGTTAGTTAGCTAATAATCTGAGTTTGTTAAAATTAATGAGTTGTCGTATAGTTAGTTATAAGAGTCAGTTGTGTGTGATTAATATAAATAGAGCAATATGTCCGCGTTCAATGTAACACAAATTCATTTAATACAATTCTCTCTTCTCTTTTCTAAACTTCTCTCTCAAAGAGTGCTGCGATTACTTTCTTATCATGAAATTTATAAATGATCTTGCCAATGTTACTGACTTTTCTTTGTGGTGGAAGGAAAAGACTAATACTAAAAAAAAAAAGTCTCCATGTTTTGAATTTGATAGTAATGATTATGTGACATATTTGGAAGTCTAGGAATTCTTGGAGTTCTAATACGAATTAACTAACCCTTCAGACATAGTGACGAAAACTTTATCTTATAAATATAATGTATATCTTGATATAGTGCTTGCAAATTTTTCAAATAAAAATCTTAACGAGATTTCTGGCTACCAAGTAAGAATTTTTTGAAGATAGGATATGTTTATTTGTTGATGCAGAGTTACAGGTTAAATCAAAAAAGGCAAGCGTTGGTTTGGTCTATGCTTAGCAAAGGTGTTTTGCTTCATGCTCATGGATCCCCGATCCAATTAGTTGAGAAGTCTATGATTGCTGAAGCGTGTGCAATAAGAAAATTTGTGGAGAAAGCGACACATCATTGATGGAGGAAGTTCTATGTCTTCTCTGATGCGAAAGGTGTTGTAGATGTATTGAAGAAAATCGTGAAGTCTATATGGGACATAGATATAGTTTATGAGTATATTTGTAATATGTCTGCATCTCTAGAGCATATCATGTTTGTACGTATTCCTTGAAAATTTAAGGTTATAGCTCACAACGTCGCTAAGTTCTCAATTTCCTTGTTGTCTGAATTTTCTTGGGAATACTATTCACAACTTGGACTGTAAACGATGCAGAACTTTCCTTTGGACATACTATATTCAGAATGAATTAATATATGACAGTCTTTGGGGGGAAATAGTATCAAAAATGCTTTTCACATATTATAAATTATTCAAAATAAAAAATATCTCTCTCCCATCTATAAGATCAAAAATATTTCTTAACCTACTAAAAATCATTCAAGAAGGGAAAATTCGAATCATTTTAATAGGTTAAGGACATTTTAATCTAATAAATGGAAGTATGTTAAATATGCTAAATAAATTTTGACCCAAAAGCAAATTTGATTCAATCAATATTCAATAGTGAATGAAAAACATTTTAAAACCATTTCTAATACATATAAGCTACTAATTAGATTTTTGAGTAATACTTTTTCATTTTATTTTCGAGAAAATAAAAATCTTTTACTCTTTTACAATTTAAATAAAAAATAATAATCTTTCTGGATCTCCGATAACTACAAAACAAAAACAAAAAACTATAAACAACTAGAGAAAAAAAAAAGATTCGAATTACTAAAACAAGCAATAATGTACTTTAAAAAATATCTCTAGCTATAAAATCCCAAAGGGTGACTTCAATGTTTGACATCAAAATTCTCATAAGTCTCTTCAACACTAATTATTTGGTCATCCTGGAAAACAATGATGTTGTTAAAGATGTATATCCTTTCTTTCGAGTCTACGACGACGGTCGTGTTGAACGTTTTATGACGTACGTGGTACATACTATCTCCCACCATCACAGACATCTGATAACGTTTCCTCTAAAGACATTACCATCTCGCCTGACGTCTCTGCTAGGCTCTATCTTCCAAAAAACACTACTACTCCCAACCAAAAGCTCCCCATATTAGTCTATTACCACGGTGGAGGACTAGTTATCGAATCCCCCTTTACCAATTGGACTCATCGTTACGTAAATCTCTTAGCTTCACAGTTGAACACCATTATCATATCCGTAAACTATAGGTTAGCCCCAGAGAATGACGTGTCAACGATCTATAATGATGGTTGGACCGCACTTCAATGGGTCACTTCTCATGCTAACAAAGACGACTCTGTTATAACCAGTACTTTTACCAATTATGACCCGTGGTTAAAAACCAATGGTGATTTTGATAAACTCTTCTTAGTCGGAGACAGTGCTGGTGGTAATATAATTTTTACTATGACAATGAGAGCAGGTAAAGAAAGTTTAAATTGTGGTGTGGGGATATGTGGTTCAATTCTTGCTTTTCCATACTTCTTGATCGAAAATATCGATCAAGAGGGTATACCTTATAAGATTTGGATAAACATTTGTCCATCATTAGAACAAGGATTATTTGCTATTGATAGTCCAATGATTAATCCACTAGCTAAAAATGCACCTAGTTTGTCGGTGTTGGGTTGCTCGAGACTTTTGGTTTGTATCGCGGAGAGAGATGAGTATATTGCTAGAGAAACGTTGATTCGATTTGTTGAAGGTGTGAAGAAAAGTGGATGGAAAGGAGAACTCAAGGTTATTGAACTTGAAGAAGTTGGTCATTCGTTTCAAATATATAAACCTGATTGTGAAAAAGCTAAAGATATGATGATGCATTATGCTTCTTTTATTCACAACAAGTGATTAGTAGAAATAAAAAAAAAAATGTTATTTGCAACATATTGCAACTAGCTAGCCATTTAATTATCTTCCGTTTCAGATTGTTTGAAAATTATAATTTTAAATGTCGTGAATTTTGTGTTATTGAGCTACTTTGTCTTATTGTATTACGTAGGTGCATTATATTGTAATCTTTTCAAGTTCATAATGTGTGGAATTATTTAGTTGGTGTTGAGTTTAGAAATCTCCTTTGTCACCTTTCAGTTCAATTGTACTTTGCTATTTAAGAGAGGAGAAAAGAGGCAAATATATCTTGTAACTTTGCTATTTCGAGCGGATATTTTATAGTTTAAAAAGTGACGCATATTGTTTACCGAATAATACATACTGAATTGAAACAAGAGTGTATAAATCCTTCATTTAATCATGATCATGCTGGAGTCTCATATCAGTGGGCTAAGTGGTACTTGATTTTGATCTCGAACAGTGCTCCTACTTGTGCTAGTTTTTTGGGTTGAGTTAGGTCCAACTTAATGTTCATATATTTACAGGTTGTTCAACAATATAGTGGCCGGAGGAGTTTACCCCAAGCTAACAAGCTAAAAAATTACACGTGACTAAGGAGCCTCAACGATATATGTCATGAACAAGATACACGAGAATTGATGAATCTAATTATACTAAAGCAAAAGTGTTTGGATTCACTTAAAAAGTCTTAGATTTACCCAAAAGAAATCTATCAATTCCCAATAAATAGTTGTTTAGTCCAATTTAATTTGGGGTAACAAAGTATGGGAGAGATCCAAAGTACTAGCAACATGATAACAACAACTTGTTGTAGCTCAAATCTAGGTCGACAAAGCTAGATCTCTAAGAATTACCAAGTTGCTCAAGGATTTTGCCTAATCAAGTTGTACGTACAACTGAGCTCCAGGTAAAAAAATCGAGAATCGAAGTTGAAATTAAAAAAATGAGGTGTTGGAAACAATTGCTTCTATAGCCCGTGCTTTTGCGTTATTCTCTTCGATATAACTCCTTTTTTTTCTTTCTAAATCACTCGACTAGAAAGAGTGAATGTTAAGTACACATAAAAAACTCTGACTATGAGTTGACACTAATCCTAAACATGAAAGTTTCTTTTGATTGAAGGAACCATATGTCTCGCCCATCGAGTTTGATCATATCTGTTCTATTGTCCGATCATAATATGGCGAATGGAGATATTATTACATTTAATTTCTCCTCAATACATAAACACACTTTGATGAAATTAGCAATACAACTAATCACATTTTTGGCTTTGTCACTTTCAGAATTCAAAATCTGAAAACAATGTCCTTCTCCTTCAACATCAATCACCTCTGCTAATTTCCCACTTTTCTCCATAGCTTGTGCATAACAAATCCCCAAATTTCTCAGCTCATCTTTCTCTGCTATACACACCAAAATCTTCAAACAACCCAACTTTGCTAATTTTGAAGGTTTTTTAATCCTTGGATCATCAATTCCATTCTCAGCTGATGGATTTACAAACCCCCAAATTTTACTGAACAAACAATCTCCCCTGTTTTCGCTTGACGATAAAAAATATGGGACCGAAAGAATCATACCCAAGATTTTAACTTCACCGTTCAATCCCTCAATCCCAGCTCTAACAACTACATTATTAGCTATGTTTCCTCCGGCACTGTCGCCGCCGATGAAGATTTTATCAAAATCTCCATGGTTGATTAACCATGGTTCTTTTTCCATTTTGGGGTTTTCATGAGAATGAGAGGCAACCAATTGAAGGGCTTTCCAAGAATCTTCGTAAATTTCAGAAAAAGGAAGATTCTACAGAGAGGATAATAGCAGTAGATTCAGAGCTTAAGAGGTTCAGGTACACGTTGGGAGAGGAAAGAGAAAGTCGACCCAACATAAAACCCGCCGCCGTGAAAATACACAACGATTGGGAGCTTTTGATAATTTGAGAGCTTTGGGAGAAAGATTCTGGCTTTTGAGGTTTGATGAAATGGTGATGTCGCCTGTGGTGGAATATTCCGCTGACGGAGGAACGTGAGGTGAACGGAGAATACGTTCAACATGGCCGTTTTTGTAGACGCGGATGATCGGAGAAAGATCAATTAGCACCTCATTATCGTCGGAATTCATGATTTACTGAGAGACGACTCGATAGAAAAATGCCAGTCGTGATTATAGTGTTATAAGTTACAACAATAATACATTGAATGAAATTTTCTAAAGTGAAATTTGAGGAACCTTGGTGGAGTTGAGCATTTGTAAGATGCAGTAAATGTCAATACCTACTACGTTCTGTCATCCCTCAATGACTCAAACATTGGCTTCTATTTAGGAATAATTTGAATTTGAAATTTCTATTAGATTGATTAGTTTGTTGACCCAACAATCTCACCTCACGAACTCTCTCAGCTTCTATCTTTTAAAGGATAGACCGCTGATCAAAGGACTTTGCCTTGGATCTGCCTACGATAACTGCACTTATTTCCATCCTTCTCTAAATATCAAATGACATCGTCGTGTCTGTTGATTATACACTCAAAAGACTCCAATGGGTGGTGATTTTAGCTGGAGGCAATATAGTGTTTACTATGACGATGAGAGCTGGTTGCGAAAACTTAATTGGAAACGTTAAGCCCAACTGTTTGTTCTCAAAATGTATTTTACTGTAATTCACCATGAAACTTATTTGAACTGAATTTTTTAGTTATTGTAACTCAATTGTATGCAGGTTTTCTTTGTTATATCCCCACAGGGAAAAAATTTATAATGAAAGTGAACTAGACATAAGGTTCATAATGAACTCAAAACAACTATATGGTTCACTTTTTCTTGTTTTGAAATAAAAAATATTGAGATCTCAGTAGCTCAGTTGATTTACTCTCTCTGAACTTTCGTCTCTTTGATAAGGATTCCATTCTTCATTCTGTAATCTCCTTTCCTTACCTCCGATTTCCCATGTAATTAAAAAAACAATTGAAAAGCTAAAAATGTGGGATTACAATGGAATAAGTTTTTAATACATTACAAGAAATGAAAAAACAATCATAATATCCTTAGAAGGAACATTAATCTAAATCCAAATGAAATAAATTTTGAAATTCTTAAAAGGAAACAGTATAGAACATCTATACAAATTTGATGATAACCTTTAATGTCTTCTCTGATTATCTCTCTACTCTTCCTTTCTTAATAGGAAAAATAGGTGGTATTGCACTGTTTTTCCCCTGTCTGCAAATTGGAACATTAATCAAAGGCCTTACTCTTATTGTTGCTGATTTAGATCTCTCCAATCTTTTCTTAATCTTGTCCACTACATGTTTCTCTCTGCTTTCATCTGTGTGCGAAATTTCAGAATTAGCGCTCGAAGAAGATGAGGATGATGAAGATGAAGATGAAGGTGATAATGAGGAAGGCCTCTGTTTTTGTTTTTTCAATCTGAGTAACTCTTTCCATAATACAGTGCATGTTGGTGGTCTAGGAGATGGATCTTCATCAATAAACCAATTTACTGGCCTGCTCTGTTCTTCTTTACTATTCCCCTGTTTTTCATTCACTTGTTCCTCGACATGCTCTGTTTTGAGACTAATCTTGTTGAGTTTTTCAGCGTGGTGGATTTGCCAATAGGGAAGTAATTTGCCTTCGAAAATTAACTCATCGGCTGTTGTCATGTTTCCGGTTGTGAAATTGCTGGATAAGAACTCAAATTCTGCTGCATTAAGCTCTTTTTCGCGCTTTTTCTCTGGTTGAGAATTTGGACAAATGGATATGAAGTTTTTCTCGTCAAGAAATTCTGAGGAGAAGGAAATTCGAGGACCCGAATTCGGATCAACAGATGTAGATGCAGTTTCTAAAGACATCATTTTTTCAGTTGTATGAGTAAAAGAAGAAGAAAAAATGGAGTAGGCTAAAGGTAAGAACAAGAATAGTTCTGCTTTATAAGGGGGAGGAAGGTGGAGCTTAAAGGTAAATAAATGTACGAGTTTGGTCGAACTCAATAATTTTAATTTAGAATTGTATTTTTATAAGAAAATCATTAAATATATATAAAAGTAAAATTTACTATTACTATTTCATGTTACTTCCTTAACTTTAGAATCCATTGGAGTATTTCTTGTTTGCCAATAATTTTTTTTTGAGATTAAACTTGTCTCACATTTCAAATAGGACAAGATAACACCAAAGTTTTGAAGTATGAATTTCGTTTTAGATATACTAGTAATATTATCAATTAAATAGAGTATGAATTAATTCTGAGATATTCCTTAATTAATAAACAATCTATATAGGTGTGTTCTCTATTAAGATACTTTTTAATTTTTTATATATTCAATTGATTAAAATACTTAGAAAATATATTTTTTTTTTTTAAAGTTTATTAAAATAGGAATATGAGTTGTTGTTTTTTTTACAGTAAAAGTAGAGAAAACAAATTATACTACCTCTATATCCTAACCTCATCCCATCAGTGGCGGAAAGGGATATCAATAGTTATAAAATTATAAATAAGCTAGTAGAACGTGTACACACGACCTTATATAGTGTTTGTAAGTCCTAATCAATAGATTAAACCTTCAACTTGTTTTAAAAGGCGTTAATTTATATATTTATATCAATAAAACTAAAATTTAACCACTATATACAACGTAATTTTTCGACGATGAGACATTCCACCACCACATCCCATCACCGCCCCATCCATACCAATCTCTATCTTGCGTAATATTATCTAAATTATATGCAAAATATTTTATAATAATATTTCTTTTACATGTATCATACACATAAAAGAAAGTTATTTATTTTTTTAGAAAACATTTTCGTTCGTATCAATTGCGCCCTAAATCCTTGCTCCCCATCTCTGGGGCATCGTAGTGTTTTATTGAATTTTTGAACTCTTTTTAACGGTTCTTTAGTATATGCTAATAGTAAATATTTGGACGGTGAGAATATATATATTTAAACTAAGTGGTCTGGTGAAATAGAAACAAATGAGCTATTTGCTGTCTTTTTTAAAAAAAAATATGGGAAAGGCACATGCATGGACAACTTTGGTACGTAAAGAGAGCTTTTTCTAATAGTAAACATGGAATCTTATTATTGTCTTTAAAAGGATTCAATTTGTACATTATTTTATAATATAAGCATAGAAGACAATAAAACAATTCTTGAACAAAAAACTTCCTTAGAATTTGATTATTTTTTTTCTTCTTTGGACTTTCGCTGTCTCCTTGAAGTTTTTTGGATCTCTCAACTCTATAGCCTATCTAGCAGACCATAAAAAAAAAACACTCCATCTATCTCAATTTATATGACATATTTTATTTTGCAAGAGTTAAACAGTTTAAGTTTGACCAAGAATTCACTCATTGAATCTTTAAATTATTTAAAATGAGATTTATATATTTGTAACTACGTAAAAATTTAAGTATTATAAGACACAATAATTGACAATTTCAAATATTTAACGAAAAAATTATGGTGAAAGATAGATGTTTGAATCTTGAAATCAACATATTTGTAGCTACGTAAAAAGCATTATAAATCATAATAATTGATAATTTAAAATATCTAAAAATATACAAAGAATTACGATAAAAAATAGATATTTAAATCTTAAAATCTAAAATTTGTAACGTAAATTAAACAAAGAAAATAGTTAGAGTTGTCAAACACAAAGTGAGGTCAGTTAGAAGTCAATAATGCATATAAGCAAATTTTTAGAGATCATGATTTAAAATAGTGAGTTACATTGGAAAAGAAAATGTGTAGACGTTGCTAATAAAGTTATTTGATATTTATATTAATTCGAACTCAATAGAATAGTCCAAATCTGCATGAATAATTAGCTCGAATATAACAATTAGTTATTAAAAAAAAGATGCAGTAGTTAATTAGTAGTGTCAATTAATTAGTGAGTAAATTAACAAATATTTTAGCAATTTGGCCCTACATAACCTAGCAGAGAGTTCATAATGACATTGGAGAAGTTATAGGCATGTGGGCACATGAGCCTAATTTTCAAACCATGTGATTGTTCACTTCCCAACAAAATTAAACAGAACATGCAGATCTTGGCTCTTCCTAAACTCACTTTAAAGGGACTTCCTAATTATAACTAATTATTTTTTATATCGTAATTCATGTGATACATATTTTAAATATATTTTAAATTTATAGAATTAAGCGTTTATTATTATGTCAAAAGCTATACCTGATAGCAAATACGTAACTTTATTTCTTAATCAAAGTTTATCAAGTAAGTATTATGTTCGATTATGACTTCGATTCGAACTATCCAGCCCTCATGCCATAGGTAGAATCATTTTATCTTTACATCAACTATGATGAGTAAATATTTTTCTGAGGTAATTAATTATCCTTTAGCCAGTCACAATGTGTTAGATATCATGAAAAAAGCTGGCATTAAGATTTGTATTTTGAAGTATTCCTGTATTAACCAATACAGCTAATGAGCATAACTAGGGTGATAATCCTATAGATTAGTATTTTTATTTGTATAGGTGTTATAACGAATGTTACTTGTATTTTTTTTTAATGTTACAAAGTATCTTGCACATAATGGTTGCACTTAATATCTGATTATTATTTATGGAAGTTATTAATGAGTGTCAAAATGAGCCTAATTGCAGATATTTTGCCTAATTCGCTCTGAAGGGTTAGATTCACGATAATTTTAATTGGGTTTATCTCAATTAATTGTAAGAGAATTTTTAATTAAATTCAATTTTAATTTCAATTTCAATCCATTTTATGATTTTTTATTTGCATTGATAGAATGTATTTTTCTACTTAAAGTACGAATTTCTATCTATTATATTTAGGATGTATCTACCCACTTGTAACTTTTTTCTTTTAAAAGAAGAGTTGAAATTCAATTTGTTGTTATAAAGGGTAAATAACAATATATTAAAATTATTGATATTAAGCGGATCAAATTGCGCGGTTCATGATTCGACCCAAATTTTTAGCTCATTTAAGTCCAAAGTAAACTTAAACAATTCAATACCCAACCCATTTTTTATTTGAAAAAAAATGTATGAAATAGCAAACTATTAATTCAAATTAAATAATATAGCCATAGTTAATTTTGATTATTCGCAACAAATATTTCCGTTTTGCAATTTGATTTGATATACAATTAGTCATTTTCAGTATACAAGTAGTCAATTTATACATTTTGGTATAAAATGTGTTTGTGTTTGTATAAAACGAGAGAAAAGTGTATAAACAAAAACAAATGCAAATATATATATTTTTGTCCTATACATTTATAATTAAACAAATACTGATCTTAGTGTACAAATTACAATGTATAAATGAATTTACACTAAACTGAATAATTTGTGTAAAACTGAATGTTTCCAGCGAATTATACAAATCAAAAACTATGGCTATATTATTTAATTTGAATTAATAGTTTGCTATTTCATAGCGAGATGGAAAAAGTTATTGATAATTTACCGTTATTGTTCAAACAATACTACTGCATTTCATTCTCAATTTTGTTAAAAATGCACGTTTATGATAGAAAAAGGGAAGATCTTGAAGAGTTTAATGTGTATGAGAATTCATTAAGTATAATAGAGATAAAACACAATTTAATTTGTATTTATTGAAGCTTAAATTTGATCTTAAAGAAAATTCAGTATCCAAAATATACTAATGCCAAATACAATTGAAATTTAAATTTCCAAAAGCTTAATTTTGATCATAAAACAAATCCCTCAAACAATACTTTCACCATCGACTCATAATGTACCCTTAGCATTAGACTCATAAATCATAATGTACCCTTAGCATTAGAGGTTGTATTCAGGCCGACTCTTGTCGCAAACACTCACATTATTTATGCTTTTAATTCCTTTTGCATTCTCTATCTTCAAATTTTTGATAGTTAGAGTAATACTCTGTCAAAAACATGACTCAAATCGTCGAAAAGTGTTGAATAAAGTGAATGACAAATTCTTTTTCTATTACTTCATAAATTTTCATAATAGAGTCGGGTATTATCAACTTTTTATATCATATTCTATGAGTGTAACTCTTATCTTTATTTTAAAGTTTATCGACTCACTTCTTTTGTCCCAATTTATGTGATACATTTTATTTTTAAAAATCAAACAATTTAAGTTTGTCCGAAAATTTGCTCATGGAATCTTCAAAGTTTTTAAAATGAAATTTATACTACTAAAAGTAATCTAATTCACAATAATTTGTAATTCAAGATATTTAAAAGATACATGAAAAATTTAGGGTCAAAGATAAACTTGTTTGAATGTCGAAGTTCGAAATGTGTCACTTAAATTGAATAGAGGGAGTATTACTTATAGAATTATGTTAACAATTCATATAATAATTGTCACAATAAAATGATATTTTTCAATGTTGAATTAATAAAATCCAATCTAATAATAATAATTTTTTAAAAAAAACGTATTTGAAAAAATCTCTTATAAAAAGATAGTATTAAGTAATAATTTACCTGAAAGAATTTAGAAAAATAAGTAAATACAGATAATATTAATTTAAATTTTAAGCCTCTAATTAGAATTTTGCTTTAGACTTTTGTTTTGTTTGAAACCCTAAGTTCTAATTTATCTTACACGAGGCCTAGACTTAACTTGCATTGATAAGTAAAGTTTGATTATTTTTTTGTTTCAGTTCTATATGAATACATGCTGATGCTAATGTATGTATCTACAACAATTTTTTTTTTTTAAACGGGTGATAAATATATGAATTGAGTTGAATTTGAATGAATCAAAATGAGCTGGGTTAATAAATAATTTGTCCAAAAGTTTTTACTTGGATTGAAATGAGTTGGACTCAATGTTGGTCGAAACCCAACCTGCCCAATTCTTGTTTAGTTTTAATTGCTTTATTTGTTCTTTTATAAATTTTAGTATCTAATAAAATTATAAATTTTTGATATTATGACTTTATAAAACAAAAAGAAAAAGTGTTTTTAAAAATTATTTTGACAAATTTTTTGATGAATGAATTTAGGCTAGATATTATCCAAAACTTTGATGGGATAAGATGATCAATAGAAGGGTAAAAAATCAGGTCAAACTTAAATGGATTGAATCGATTATAAATTTATGAGTCAATTTTATCATCACTAATTTTATTACTTTGTCGAATCACTGTTTTTTTCTAAGGGATTGTTTGTCTTACACATGGGGATTCGATATGACAATTCAGATTCGTTAAGCTGATATGGATTTTATTTTTATTTTTAGAAAAAAGATTTAATTGAACTGCAAGTATGGAGCAATAACGATAATGCAAAAGTTGCATTCTCTAATTTGACAGATAATAATGAGCTAAAAGTTTGATTGATGCAAATTAATATATAGATTAAAAGTTTTTTTTTTCCTCTAGGACATTGAAAAAGGTTAGAATCATTTTAAGAAAACTATATAATTAGATATACCTCACTACTTATTATTACTTTCAAAATATTGGGTGTGTTATCACAAATTAAGAGTTTTTTATGTATCGATACATGTATTTTTTACAAGATACGTAAAAATAGAGAGAGAGGTAAGCGAGATTCATATATATCTCAGAATTCAGATACAAATCCTAATACATATATGTATTTGTATGTATCTGGAATATCAAATCGAAGAATGGCGAGTGAGATTGAAGTGAGGTGAGAAAGGAGAGCGAGATTTGCTATGTATCCTAGATACATGCGAATTCGCTTTGACACAATGTATGTAGAACAAATTATGCCTAAATTTGACCTATGTATTTGTGTTACATATATCTGGACGTTTCTGGAGGCACCAAAATCGGATAAGATGCATAATACTTCAAACTAGAGTATATCTAAGCAATTAACATCTAAACTAGTGAAATTTATGTAAGTTCCTCTATATTGATCATAGATTCTTATCTTATCTAGTTCTTTTTTATCTATATCTATGTAGATGAATTGTAATTCAATCTATTTTTACTTCGTCCATTTTCAATTAGCCTAAATGGGATCCAAATCTAATCCACCCATTTGCTATATACATAATATTTGGTAACTGTAATGAATAGTAACTATCATTGAAAATAATGTTTACATATTTAGGAAAAAATAGCTTTAAAAGCGTTGTATATGAAGTACATATAATTTCTTAAATGAAAATAGTATTATTTTGGTTAAATGTTATTAATTGTTAAAATGTTTTCACTGGATGAATATTTAATAAAACTCCTAATTTAATTCTGACAATATAAAATCATAATTAAAAATTCATCTAGTTTATTGAGACATTATAAGCCTGACGTTACATAGTTAATGTGTTTATCCAACTTTTATGCCGGAGCGAGAAGGGAATTTTTTTTTTTTAAAAGGACATATTAATTTTTTTTAATCAAAGGGATAAAATCGCTTTTGATAGAGTGATTTTGCTCTTTAATATCTCTACGAGTATAACGTTTTTTTTTAAAAAAAATTGAATTAAAAAAATTAATAAAGGCAGGCATTTTGGTCCAACGTTTGGTATGCCCCTGCAACATTTGTTAAAATTTTTTTTTGACAATTCGCTGCTGGATTTAAGGAAAAAGAATTTTTTTCAGAGATATCGCTGTCATAATAGTGATTTTTGTGTTTTTTTAAAAAATTAACATGTCAATTTTGTCATAAAAAAATCACTTCGTCAGGAGCGATTTTACCCTTTTGGTTAAAATAAAAAATTCATATATCTTTTTAAAATTTTAATAATTTTTTTTATCCTTTTAACTTCGGACTCCGTAAATTTGCATGCATACAAATTTCATCAAGTTCAAACATTGGTACGTTGTCCGTTACTTCACGTAAGATTATCCACATGATATATCATTATAATTTGTGAACCATTAAATCAATGTCACCCAACGCAAAACCGCCTTATCATAATGCCTTTTTATTGTTAAATTATATTTTGTTTATACAGTACAGTAACATATATATGTCTATATGGTGACTCTCATTATTTCTTATCCATGTATATTTTTTATATCTAAACGTAGCTTAACAAATATCTAGCTATTTTTCCCACTCTCAAAATTTTAACATACTGTAAAGAATAAATTCACTTTTGCTCCCCGATTATTTGTGCATTATATTCTTATTTCTGATCCTTGTAATATTCGATCAAATATTTTGTCTTTTAATTAATTTAAAAGGTATAATACATAAATGTGCTCTTTAACTTGGCTTCAAATCATATTTATGTCCTTCAAGTTTGGATGTGCACTAATAGACATTTAAACTTGTATAAAGTTGAATAAATAGACACGCATGTCGTACATGTCATTTTTTATCCTACGTGGTGTTCTACGTGTATTATATCATTTAGGACACATGTGTTTATTTATTTAAAAGTTGGATACTTAAAGTGTCTGTTTGTGCATTATGAAAGTTGGAGGTCAAAGTTAAAATTTAAAGTCAAGTTTAAAGTCCAATATATGTATTATACCAATTTAAAATATCGATTTTAATCCCATTACATAAGTAATGTGTTAACTACCTGTGGATTATTTTTATATAAGCTATATTATCATAAAATGCAGAGTATTAATACCATAAACTTAATATAACACATAAATAATTATATTGTATAAAATAGTGGAACAGTTGATAAATATGATAGATTTATTAATATTCTCAAGCAAAGAAATTTAAAAATTACACATTTTAACTAATTAAAAATAAATATACTTACTCAAATATCATGAAAGACTCTGAAAGGATTTCATCAATTCCTACACTTTACCTGTAATTGTCATATTTACAAACTATACTATATATTTAATTTGATCGTAATCAATTTAATTGAAAACTTTCATTATATTACTCTCTCAAAATGTAATATTAAAATAAGAATAAAAAAATAAGTAATTATTTTTCTAATAAAATGATAAAATTTTGGACTAAATAATTTTAATAAAATTATGGCAAGAAATACTTACCGCTTCAAAATAAGTTTCACTTAACAAATATTTCGTTCATTAAAAAACAATGTATAGCTTAATAAATTATCTTTATTTAATAGATCATAAATGGCTCTTTAAAATTAAACACTTCTTTCCACTACAAGAATATAGTTTAAAAAAAAAAATACATAACTTTTTGTTTTGAATTTTTTTAGGTTATATTTATTTTAGTATTTTCTTTTATTATGATAATATTCCATCTGTTTTACAAAAATTTTTTACAAAAAATGATCTGATTTGATTTGGCGCGAAATTTAAAATATAAAGAAGACTTTTAAATCGTGTGATCTTAAATTAAAGTTAAATCAAATGTACAAAATTGCTCTTTGATCTTGTAACCTTAAATATGGAAAGCAAAATTAAAATATTACCAGAAAAAAAAATATCATTCTTTTTAAAATAAATTTAAAAAAAATGAGATAATTTTTTTTTAAACAAAGAAAGTATTTGTATTAAAATAAAACCGGATAGAATACTATCTTTTCGATTAAAAGTTAAGTATTCACTTTTGTATGTGCCAAATAATTGGTGTAACTGCTAACAACATAACCCTTATCCATTATCGATCGACTTATAGAAAGATAATTTAAGGATAAGTATTTTTAAAAATTATTTAAAGTAAAAAAACGCTACCTAAAAACCTTTTGGGTTCACATTTTATTTTAAGAATCATTTTTAAACTATATGAAATAGTCAGAGAAATATGAATTTTGACTTTATCTACGAAAAAAAGCAATCTCCAAAAATATTTCTTAAAAATAAATAAACAAACCAAAACCACTTTATTATTATCTATTTCCATTTAGGTAACACATTTAGGATCTCGAACTGATTCAAATAAATTTGATAATAAACAATTCATATATCTTATATATATTTTGAATTGCAATTATTATAATTTATTATACTTTTTATTTAATTTTTAAATATGTTAAATTTTATTTTAAAAAAATTAAAAATTTCATACATAAATTTTCGATTAAATTTAAATAGTTTAACTCTTTAAAAAACAAAATATCTAAGTGGAACATTTATAATATAGAAATTACAGCTTTTATCTGTCATTTATACTTGATAATATATATACACTACATCTTAGCTGCCAATTAATAAATATCATCCTATATTTTCACAAGAATCCTATCATATAAAAAGTTTCTAAAATATGGATAAGATTTCATTACTTTTTTTTTTTGTGCTCTAGAATAAATATACAAATCCTTTAAATTTGTGGAGTGTAAATGCATGACTATCATCCCTTTAATTAATGAGTGGCCTTTAATAATAGATTAAGTCAAACACAACAATTTCATTATCCACCATGTATTAATGCCATTTTCAACAAAAAATAAGGAAAACTAATTATAATTTTGAATAAATTAGTGGTAGATCCTATTTTACTGAGAAGAAGTAACAGAAATTTGATTAGTATAAAAAGGGATTAACTTTGTAGTTCAAAATCATCATTCCAGCGAATAAATATTATCTGGAGAGTCCGAGGCAAAGATAAATACTAAGCTCTTTGTCTCTCCTCTCCCTATATATGTAAAAAAAGTATATGCTGGTTTTATCTCTATTAAAATAAAGAAAAAAAAACCCAAAAATAGAGATTTTATTCCATCTTCATAAATCAGTTTTTATCTTGGAGGGTAATTTTTATTCATATAAAAACGAAAACATAAATAATTAAAAAAAAAAAAAAGGCAAAAATGTCGACAATTCAACCAAATAACTCTAAGATTACCGTATATGTGGTATCATGTTGGATCTTTGCTGCCTTTGGAGGGCTTATGTTTGGTTATGATATTGGTATTTCAGGTATGTATTTTTTATTATTTTAATTTTAATTTAAGGATTTTGGATTTTGGGTTTTGATTTGAATGAGTTTTTTCAGGTGGAGTGTCTGGTATGGATGATTTCCTGATTAAATTTTTCCCAAATGTTTACGAAAGGAAGCTTCACGCAAAGGAGAATAACTATTGTAAATATGATGATCAACTTCTTCAGCTATTTACCTCATCATTGTATCTATCTGCTTTGGTTTCGAGTTTCTTTGCATCCAAGGCCTGTTCAGCTTTAGGACGTAGGCCTACCATCTTCATGGCTTCCCTTTTCTTCATTGCTGGGGCTATTATAAGTGCTGCCTCAGAACACAGATGGATGCTCATTGTTGGTAGAATATTGTTTGGTGTTGGTGTTGGTTTCGGAAATGAGGTATTTCATTTTTCATTTTCTTGCAAATTTTCATACTAATTCCCGGGAAAATTCTCTGACATTTTTCTTTCTACTTTTGTTTGTTTGTGGCAGACTGTTCCTCTGTTTTTGACAGAAGTAGCACCAATCCAACTCAGAGGAGCTGTTAACATTATGTTCCAACTTTTCGTAACCATTGGAATATTCATAGCAAATCTTGTGAATTATGCTACATCGAACATGCACCCCAACGGGTGGAGGGTGTCACTTGGCCTGGCAGCGGTTCCAGCTTTCATGCTGCTAGTTGGTTGCTTCGTTATCACTGACACTCCTGCCAGTTTAATTGAACGTGGCAAAGACGAACAGGGCAAAGCTGCGCTAAAGAAAGTTAGAGGGGTTGATGATGTTGAAGTTGAATTCAAGGAAATCGTTGCTGCTTGTGAACAAGCTAAAGCTGTGAAACATCCATTCAGAAACCTAATGAAATCTGCCAGTATCCCACCACTTGTTATCGCCATATTGTTGCAGGTTTTCCAACAATTCACTGGAATTAACGCCATTATGTTCTACGCGCCTGTCCTGTTCCAGACCATGGGATTCAAATCCGATGGTGCACTTTTATCCTCCGTCATTACTGGACTTGTTAATGTTGGATCCACATTTGTTTCAATCTACGCCGTTGACAAGGTTGGAAGGAGAAAATTACTCCTCCAAGCTTGTTGCCAAATGTTGATCTCTCAATTGGCAATTGGTATCATCTTATCCGTCAGTTTGAAGGAAACAGGAACCTTAAACAGGACACTAGCAGCAGTGGTTGTGATCCTTGTGTGCACATATGTTATGTCATTTGCTTGGTCGTGGGGACCTCTAGGATGGTTGATTCCAAGTGAAACATTCCCAATGGAAACAAGAACAGCCGGTTTCGCATTTGCAGTGAGCACAAACATGCTTTTCACTTCAATCATTGCTCAAGCATTCTTAACAATGCTTTGCAAAATGCAAGCAAACATATTCTTCTTCTTCTCTGGATGGATCGTCGTTATGGGACTATTCGTCGTCTTCTTAGTCCCAGAGACTAAGGGAGTTCCCATTGATGGAATGGTTGATGTGTGGAAGAGCCATCCAGTATGGAAGAGATGCTTCAAGAATGAATAACTAATTTAACAATATGACTTTGATTGATGATAATACAATTTTTCATATATAAATATATAATATGTTATATGTATGTACAAATAATTAAGTACCTCCACTCCCCTACCCTCCTACATTTAAAACTGGTTTTGAAGTCTTGGTTTGTGATCTAGCGCTTAAGTTTATGGCAATTATTGCCTACAATCCCTATCCCACTATCGGTTGTAAATTTATTTTTACTTTTTTTCCCTTTTATAATAATTCCTAAGTATTTTGCTTCCAAAATTTTGTTGCAAATGATATGAAATCATTTTTCAATAATTGCAATGTGTCTTTCTCCTTTCCTTGTTCATTCTTTGTGGTTGCAATAAATAAATAAATAAATATAACTGTTGCTAATTAACATTTTGGTCACTTAACTATAACATATTGTTCCGTACAATTATATTTATTTTAAATCCATAAAATTGCTCAAATTTGTATTTCTTTTTTTCCAACAAAGTCATTATAACCGAAAAGTCAAATGAATAGTTACATATATATATATATATATCCCTTCAATTTTGACCATATGATAAATATTATATTAGTTTTTCTTTTTTTATTGATTTTCAACAATTCATTTAACTTAATTACGATTTATATTAATAAATATATACATAATTTAACTTATTTGTACATTCATAATATATTTTTAAAACTAACTTTGTAAATATTATTTTTCTGAAATAAATTTTAATTAGTACACCCCCACAAAGTGCGAGTGTTCACTTTTTTTTCTTTAACTTTACATGGATCATTAATTATCCTTGAATAAAGAGACAAGTAAATAAACAAAGATTAAAGAATAAGTATATTAATCAAATTATTCTCTTAATTAATTTTTTCTTTAGGGCTATGCAAAATCTTATCCTCCAACTAAATGGGAATGGAGAAAATATTCTTTAGGGTAACATTTGAAAACTGATTTATCCAAGTACTACGAGATGGCTGCCATTTTTGCATTTGATGACTGCCAATTCCCATGATTCTCGTTAGTTTCATCAATTTAATTAACACAAACTACATAGATATGTTTTTTAATTTGATATATATTTTTTTATTTATGTCTTTCGATTTTAAGTGTATACAAATATACATTTATATTTATATAAAGTTGAACAAGTAGACACATCATGAGTTCAATGTAGCATACAACCATACACCACATAGGACATAATTGTCGTGTAGGATGTTATGTAGGACGTGTCTGTATATTTGCTTAACTTTATACAAATAGACGCTTTTATGCAAAACTGTCTACTTGTACATAATAAAAGTTTGATGGCAAAAATGTGAAATTAGGTCAAATTAAAAGGACACATTTATATATTATAGGAAAAATGAACAAGTATTCCTCTAGACTATGATCGAAATTTCAGAGACACACCTTAACTAAGGTCTTATTACCTCTCTGAACTTATTTTTTTTTTGTAATTATCTCTCACGTGCCTCAAATGCGTGGAGTCACGGAGTGTGCCACGTAAAACAAAAGGTGTATAAAATTACAAAAAAAAAAAGTTATAGTTTAGGGAGTACTTGTGCATTTTCCCTATATTATATCTTTTACCAAGTATCCCCTTTAGCTTTTACTCCATTCGTTCACTTTTTACTTGTCACTTATTTTCAGCATAATTTTTTTTAAGCCTACGAGAAATAACATCAATTAATATGAATATTATGATAAACACTTATATCAATCTTGTTTCTTAATTAACACCTTGTTTTGATGGTTGTTACATATTGTATTGTTAATTAAATACAATCTTTATTTTGATTGTTACTTAAATTTTATTTTATAGTATTTTCGTTTAAAAGTCATTCCTAGATAACAAAGAATTATCATGTTTTATGTAATGACCGATTTAATATGATCGCGTTTGTTTGCATCAAGTTTTAAAGAGATAGGAAAATAATTGCAATCACTAATAAAATATAGAGAAACATAATTTTATTCTTTAAGATCGTGAGTACAAATCTGTTGATCCTTTGATTCCTTTCTCATAAAATTTATTCATGATGCGAGGGACATATTTCTCAAAATAGAATGATTCATTTTGATCTCTTTATGAATATTTTATGAATTTATGGAACATTTGAGATGTCTCTAAAAGGAAATATAATACCTTTTTATATAGACATGAACTAGAGTCCAAGGTTAAATCGAACACACTTTCTATAGGCAGTGTCACACAAAATTTCAATATCTACGGCGTCGTTACGTTAACATTTTTTTTCTGAATTTGTCTTTACTTATTATTTAATAATCTTATTATATCATTTAGCTTACCTTTTTAAAGTAGCTCTATCATGTATCCTACTTTTATTTTGAGTTTATGAATCAAATTGTAAATGTGAGACATTATGCAATGACGAATAAAACAATACAATCTATTAAAATAATATAATGTAATATACTATACTACAGTATGATACATTACGAAATAATACATATAACCATTTAATCAAAATCAAAAAAACGTGTAAGATTCAAAATAAACAAGTAAAAAAGACGGAAGGATGGAGTGTCTTCTAAACAAAATGAAGTTAACTTAAAAGATATGCATAATACACAAATATGTCATTTAACTTTTTTACATATATGCCTTTCAACTTTAAGAATTTACAAGTAGACACTCAAATTGTATAAAATTAAACAAATAGATATACGCGTCCTACGTTGCATTCTGAATTGCAGTTTGCGTCCTACGTGATATCCTGTGTGTATTATGCCACATAGAATATATGTGTTTACTTTTTCAACTTTACATAAATTTAAATGTCAATTTATACCGACGCAAAGTTAAAGAGTATAAATGTGAACTGAGATAAAAAAAGGGAAAGATATTACACCCAAAAACTAACAAAGGTCCATGCAACACATGGCAAAAGAAAACAAATGTGAGTACTTGGGTCAGAATTGCATATCAAAATCAGACCTTCTAATTGGTGTAAATGTAAATACCCCTTATCCAATATCCTTATCTCCACCACATATATGTGAACAACAAATATGAATCTTCTTCAATCTCCACACATACATTGCTCAATTTTCCCCCAATTCCTCAATAATGGCTATGGCAACTCAAGCTTCCCTCTTCACCCCTGCTCTCTCCGTCCCCAAATCCACCGCTCCATGGAAACAATCCCTCGTATCCTTCTCTACACCTAAGCCACTCAAATCCACCGTCTCAGTAACCCGACCTATCCGGGCCATGGCTGAAGAAGCCCCAGCTGCCACCGAAGAAAAACCCGCTCCAGCGGGATTTACCCCACCTCAATTGGACCCAAACACACCCTCCCCAATCTTCGGTGGCAGCACTGGTGGGCTTCTTCGCAAAGCCCAAGTAGAAGAATTCTACGTCATCACATGGGAATCACCAAAGGAACAGATCTTTGAGATGCCAACAGGTGGTGCTGCTATAATGAGACAAGGACCAAATTTGTTGAAATTGGCAAGGAAAGAACAGTGCTTAGCTCTTGGTACAAGGTTGAGATCTAAATACAAGATCAATTACCAGTTTTACAGGGTTTTCCCCAATGGTGAGGTGCAATATTTGCATCCCAAAGATGGTGTGTACCCTGAAAAAGTGAACCCTGGCCGTGAAGGAGTGGGTCAGAACTTCAGATCCATTGGGAAGAACAAGAGTGCTATTGAAGTCAAGTTTACTGGGAAACAAGTGTATGATATTTAAGGTTGTGCACTTTTTTTTATTTTTTAATTTATGATATTGTAATTGTTAATGGTATTGTGATTATGTAGTGCATGTAACTTTTATTTGACACTACAAATACAGCATGGATCCTATTAAATATTTCTATCCTATTGATTACATATCTCCTTTTCTTTTTACTTGTTCATGTTTGACTTGATACCGTAAAAAAAAATAAAAATAATTTTAATATATTGAACAAGTAAAGATAGATGCAATAAGCATTTGTTTTGTTATGCATCAAGACACTCTTTCTACCATCACAAAATAGAAATACGAAAACGAACACACCATCCTCTCCAAATCTATAATTAACTTAATTGTAGTGAAACTTAATTCTAAAATTGTAATGATTTATAGTTTCATTCAATAATAATGAATGCATTAGTTTTGTGTATTAACTAATGCGTTGTTTGATCTCTTTTCCTTTTATCAATTACATCAATATGTCAATAATATTGAGATTAAACAGGTTAAATTGATGGGTCATGACTCAAACCCATTTTTAGGTCAATTTATCCAAAATGAATCATGATTCAATTTTTCATTTTAATCTCTTTAGTTTCAGCCCAATTTACTCGTATACTCGACACCCCAGTGTAAGATGCACTCTTGATGAAGATTACATTGACATGTTGAAGTATCTTTTCTTTATGAGTTGCTTAATTCATATCGTTAATACATGAAAATGTGTGTCATGGTACGTATTTTGCTGAAACTCCATTATCTTTATCTTTAACAAATGCCAAGCTTGTAGTTTTGGGGTGCCAATCACAAACCCTCCAGTTTTGGATCATGACAAACTCAAATTTGGAATCTATCATGTTTACAATTGCATTACCTTCAAAACAGCTTTCACCAAAACACAAAGTTCTCGTTGAAAAAGCCCCTTTAAGATGTTTGATACAAACGGCTGTTAAATAATGAAAATACACTACAGAATTATTATGAGATTATCGTCATCCGATTATTATTTGGTTAGCAAACTATAGCTGATATTACTCTGTCTACAGATTTTCTTTACCTTTTTGGGGTTGGTTGTGTTTCTTCAGTCTGTCATATAGTCAGATGAACCTTCTAGGAACAAGAGACCAACAATTATGTTGAAACTAAACCAAAATAAAAGCAAACAAATAAGTATAGGAACAAAGCAGAAGATATTATAAGAAACAGTTTTTCTTGATCTGTGGGGAGTGCAGTTACACTAGAAATGGCATCGAAGAAAAATTACTACTAGTTCATTATGGTCACATAAATTTGGAGTACAAATACAATCATTTAACTGCGGAAGGACAATAGAGATAAGAATGAAAAGCATCTGCGAGACTTATGTAATGTATGGACTGATCAGCTGAAGTGCCTTGTTATAGCAGCATCCTCCGCTGAAACAAACAACAAAATTATCAGGAAGATGGAGCCGAGTAAAAGGAAGGAAATCTCTTCTAGTTGGATACTTTAACCAGTGATGCTGACGGAACATGAAAATCTTGATCTAGAAATGAGAAAAAGAAATGGCTCCAAAAACACGCAAGAAATATTTCAGTCATTTAGGCTCCATGAATATCATACTCATATGTACGACCTTTAAGTCAATAGAGCAAAATGATATACGTAATATTTAAGCTTCAAACAGGAGCACATTAAGAAAAGGAACCTCAATATTGGTACATCTATAGGTTTTATGTAAATGGAGAAACTTACAGCAAATATTAAGCAGACGAAGAGACACGCTAGTGCACACCAGGCAGCCATCCTTCGAAGAATTCAACTCCATCCATCGGTGGAGGAGATAAGGCGCCAAGGGGTGTAACAGTTATCTGTAATTAAGGGTAATAACATGTTAATGATGAGTCACTAGCTAGAGTCATCAAAGAACTTCCATCAGTTAAATGAATTGTACATACATATCCTTGTCGAAGGAAAGAGTAATCATTATCACCTTCATCCATGTGTATTCCCCTAACCTGGGAAAGATAGCATAATAAATTTAGTAGCTGTAGGTAGACATTTTACCAAAAAAAAAAAAAGTACAAAGACAATTACAATGAAGCAATTTAGATAAATCAGAAAAGGAGTTGAACCCATAATAATTAAACTGTAAGACCTCAAACATACAAATATCAAGACTAGACTTTCCTTGTACAAATGTATTAGGTATATTAGCAACCCATTCTGTTCATCAAATGATTTTTTTTTTCTAGACCTCTTGTTCAGAGAGAGAGAAAGAGAGACAGATAAAAGGCACGTATAATCTACAGTGCACGGATTCAAGGAAGAAAACCTAGAAGAAAATGCTTCAAACCTCTCACCTCTCTCTCCTCCGAAAACAAGCGGACTGGAAAAAGAACTTAACATAGAGAATATGCTGAAAAATAACATGAAGGGTAAGATGTCCAGTATTGCGAATGAGACCAGAAAAGAGTATTCTGTAGCATGAGCAGGACAAATGATTTGAAAAGGCATTGATTAGAGCAAGGGATGAAATGCATTTGTGTGATAGCATAATCAAAATTTAGCAAATACGTGCTATATAGAAAAAGAGATAATTACTTCTCTCTTAAATATTAGGTGTTCTTTTTCTGTGCTTAAGGTGCTCTCTTCCACAGATGCCTCTTTACTAGCTGATGAATCCATTGTCATTGTGGATAACATTCTTCCTCCTTCTGCTTCTGAAACAACTTGCCTCCATCCCATTTTGAAAATAGTCTTGCCTTGCTTCGTCAGCCGATAACCCTATCAATAACAATCAATGTCTTTTTGAAGTCAGTAGCATATCTATTTTGGCAACTGTTGAACTGTGCGTCCATCTAAACTTAAAGCTTAAGTTGTTAGAGGTAGTACACTTAATTATATTATGTCCCAGCAAGCCTTCTCACATGCAGGCTTGATTTATTTTTTTCATGAACCAAACATGTGGAATGACGACAAATATGTACAATCATCTTAGGATTTCTATAAGGTAAATCAAAAAGATCTTTTATCTATAAGGTAAATCAAAAGATCTTCTATACTTCTTTCACTATTTTGAAATAATCTCCTATTTCTTCTTTCCAAAATCTATGTTTATGGCAATGGTACAAAAGCTGGTTTACCTTGCAATTGGCAACATCGGCTGGTACGTCTATGTTAAGAAAGCAACTTTGAGGATAAGTATTATTCTTGATCTCAGTCGATATAGCTGTAATGATTGGCATGCAAGCTTCAGCGGCCAATACGAAATCATCATCCTTGCTTTTTCCAGCAATCCTGAAGTTGACAAATTACATTGAAGAAGGAAGAATTATAAAGTAACTTGTCTTTGTGCTAACCCCAAGACAGGATAATGTGATGTAATATACCATTCATATGACAATGAGACAGAAGGAACACCATTGAAGAAAGCCTCTCGCGCACCAGCCACCGTCCCTGAGTAAACACTGCATCACCAAAATGGATCCATTAACATTAAGCTGCCCCTCGTTTTACTATAATACAAAAAGGCAAGTCTGCTGAGATATTATTAAATTAGTACTAATAGCTGGATTAAGAAATACTGCAAATCGTAACAAGAGGTAATAATTGACAACTTCATCTAGGATGATCTAAAGGCTAGATATAGTTACTTACATGTGATAACCGCAATTGCTACCCTTATTGATACCACTGACAACCTGCAAGCAGAAATTGACATAAGTACACATAGTGTAATGCGATGACACATATTAGGTTTTAGTACACATGTAGCCTGTAGGAAAAGCTCCAATGCAAGCTACTTAGACATCTATAGTATGGCGCAGCATTAAGTATCAGAAATAGGTCCAATAGAATTTAGAAAACCCTATCAGCAAATTAATTGTTAGCTAGTTATCATAATATCAGAAATGGGTCTACATAGCTAAAGAGGACCAAATGATATACAAAAATTCTGATCTCCCATTGTTTCTTTAACTGGACCTTTGCTCCTAATTTATTGAAGGAGTATCATCCCAGTAAGCAAGCTAGTTCACACATATTAGATACATCACTATGTATATTCGAAAGTTTTCTTCAATCTTTTCATGGTTTACCCCTGTTTGCGTAAAATTCACTAGTGAAACCATGAATGGCAGGGAAAAATACTATTTCCTCTTGTTTAGCTGGAAACCAGTAAAACATGTTCATCTTTTTGAGAAATTATGATAGTAAAAGAGGAAAAGAAGTTTCAGTAGCCAGTTTGTTTCTGAAAAAACTATTTTCTTGATTTACTACACACACACACTGCACGTATTGACAGATAGTTGAGCAACAAGTGTTGAAGCCAAGTAGTATGGAAAGATTCAAAGCAACTAAAAAGTTAAAGTCCTTCAACCTTGTGAACCCAACAAAAGCAAATCGGTTGCGTTACAAGGAAGAAGGAAACAAGAACTAAAAGAAACTTCCAACTTTTGTTTTTACTGTGTAACCTTTAATGTAATATTGAGCTAAATGAACTTTCTCTGTTAAAATAGAAATTTCCGACGAACATATATTTGACGAATGAAGCTAAGTGCTATATGACTACATCATAGGGAGGCAGAATAATTTGTCAAGTATTATCAAACGCTACCAGATCAGGTACAAAAGGGAAGAGCACTTTGGAGAGCCCAATGGAAGTGGAGTCTGCTGGGGTTCCTGCCGAAAGGAAAACAAAACGACTATGAGGGAGAAAGAGAGAGAGTTACGAAAACAAGTTATGAGAGTATCCCAAAAACGTTATGCTGAGCAAGCAGTATCATTCTGAATAATAAGCAGTTATATTTCAAAGTAGAAATATATGAAGGAACAAAAAAAAAAGGAGAACAACAAAAAGTAGAAAGATGTCAATTTCCTCCCCCAACACCATACAAAAGAAAAGATGTCAATCCCCCATGTTTCATCCAGTAAGTTGAAGATCAGTAAAAAACTGTTGTTTGCACTTTTTTATTCTTTTGGTAGAGTAAAGCAAAAGAATTGTAAGACTCCCACCTGGAAGTGGGATTTGAACTTATAACAGAATTCACTGAAGAAAAAATTCAGAATCTTGGTAAATCAAAAGTAATCTCGTATATATTTGCGGATGACAACATGTTAATATAGTATGGCATTAAAGAAAAATGAATCATGAATACCAGATCTTTCTACCCAATGGTTCAACTTCAAGTTCACAACAAAAATGTACGAAATGATCTATGATTTTAAAGCATTGTGGTAACCCATCAAACAGCCCGTTTATAGCCACCATTCAACAAAGAACAGAACACAGGAGATAAAACTTCAACTAAGCTAATTCTGAAAACATGAACCATGAGCCTGGAAATAACTAAAGTTGTCTACTATATTAGAGATTCAAAAGGACTATGAAACTTATTAGCTTATTTACTACCCTGACTAACCAGAAACTGCAAAGGCTGTTGCTCCACTGATGTCCACCTTCTTGATGGAAAGAGGGTGTTGCCATGAGACACAATGGCTAACAGCTGATTTTTCACTGGGCAAACAGGAATAAGAATTCAAAAAAATGATTATATATCCAAATAGAGGTTTATAGGAGTAAGAAAATTAGTCTTAGACGTCAACAAATAACCAGAGAGAAGAAAGGGAGCACAACAACAATAACAAGTGGGGTTTGCGGAGGGTAATATGCACACAAAGCTTATCCCCTACCTTTGTGGGGTAGAGAGGTTGTTTCCGATAGACCCTCAGTTAGAGAACAAAGGGAGCACATTGAAGTAAATTAGCAGAGAATGAGCTTCCCAGAACTTTGATTTATATGTCAGGCTTCTAGTCTTTTCTTTTTTTCTTCTGATGAGTATTTAAATCAGATATTTAATTTCAAACTATAACTATGACTTCATATCAAGAGTTGTGGTAGAGAATATCAGATAAAATTAACGTTATCAAAATGTTTGTTGATGATCATAATGACTGCAACTTGTAAGCAAATTATTAATGAATTTCCACCGGTGAACCATCAATCTCAATATAACAAGAGTAAGAGGCAGCTGGTCTTACGTACAAATTCACAAAAATACAAGCTAAATTACTATAGGTTGAGAGAGAGATACAAATCGGTATAAAAGAAATTAAGGAAGATCTGTGGGATTAGTGTTGTAATATTCTAAAAGGAACATTCTAGAGCATAGTAACTCCATAAACATGCTCCACTAAAACCTAATAGTAGAGGTTATCATTTAAGTTGCAGCCAAGAAGGAGATAGCAACAAAGATAACAGAGAGCAACTCGATAGAAAATTTGCATGTAAAAATTGTAAAACTGAAGTAGGTCTTTATTTTGCTATAACAAAAATTCAATTGGTGAACAAACAATTCTCAATATACAAAATAAATGACCAAAAATCCTATTGTCATCCTAGAAGTTTTCACCATGCGAATCAAATTATAGAAGTGAAAAAAAACAAAACAACAAAAATTTAGCAATTTCAAAATAGACCAGTACAGCAATCAATCGTAAAATTAGTGTAGATTGCAAGAGAGATAGAAACCGTACGAATCGGGAGCACAAACGAGGACATTGAAGAGATTAGAGGAGACAAGAACACGAACGAGAGATCTCAAGCCGGGAGCATCAATTCCATCGTCATTTGTGACCATCACCGACGGCTTACACTCGCTGCCGTTACTCTCCATTGAATTGTTTGGAGTTCAAACTGAATGCAAACAAAAATTTTGAATTGTTTGGGTAATAACAAGCCACCACTAGGCACTCATCCAAAAGGTTAAAAGAATTACACAGATTGGTGGAAATCCTACGTATTCGTATGAGTAGTTGGAGTCCTTTCACTTTTTTTTTTTAAAAAAATATCTCTGTCTGATTGATTGAGCTGCTCTACCTTTATTTTTTTAATCGAAAAAACTATTTAAAATATACATCTTATTTTATCATATTTCTTTAAATTTCTTATAATTTAATAAAAATTTAAAAATCTCCTCCCGAATGCAACACTCTCTCTGGCATACATCTATATACATCTGGGATACATAGATCCTATTTCTTTTGGATATATTCCTCGGTTATATATCCGAATGTTAATTGATATATGCAAAATTCATAAATATTAAGAGATTTTTGTAATTTAAAAAAAAATATAGAAAAATAATATAATTACCTCTTAACAATACGAGATTTCAATAAATTATATTTTTATTTACTTTTTTTAAAGATCGATCAGATTGCTGAATACTAAGGTCCTGCCCAACTTAACTTTGCTTGCCTAACTTCTTTTTTATTTCGCTAGTGACACTCGAATGGTGGAGCAATCTCATCACTATAAAGAGTTAGTTGCTTACCTAACTTTGATGACCTAATTTTTTGCTTAATTTTTGATAACTCAACTTTTTGCTGATTTTTAAGGGGTGACAAATTTTGATGATCTGACATTTTGCTTATTTTTAAGGGGCGTGATGAAATTTTGCAGGTCATTTATAATATATTTTATATTATTTAAAAGAGATCTTTATTTTTATTTATAAAATAAATCTAAAAATTATTTTATAAATAATTAGCCCGTCCAAATAGACTTTTAAAAAGTGGTTTTCAAGTAAAAAATAAATAGTCAAATTGAAATGACTATTAAGTGAAAAATAAAAAGTAGGAGATACTTGTTTTTTATTTTTGACTTATTTTAAGATATTTATTTTTGAGTTTTTGATTTATTTTAAATTATTTTCAGTCATTTTTAAACTTGTCAAACATTTCCTAATTTATTTTAAGTCTTTTTTTTTTACTTATTTTGAATTATATTTTTATATTTGTTAAACACTTTTAAAAGTCTAAAACTAATTTTAAAATATGTTTAATTAACTTTTAAACCAATCTAAATATCCTTTAAGAATCTTTTAACTTTTTAATTGATGTAACTTTTGATTTAATAATTGTGATTTGGATATGCCAAGTTTTTATCCTAATGAAAAGTGGCAACTTTTGTATGATATCTTGAATAAAGTACTGCTGATGCTTATTTGGCCATACATTATAAAGGGATCTCACTTGAATTATTTAGCAGAGTGCACAAGCCTTTTCTTTTCATAAGTAATTGAAGATATTTAACTTTCCACGAGGATAAAAAATTTGTGGAATGTGGATTATTATTAAAAATAGAAAAAAAAAATTCTCTAGAATAAAAAGTGATTGTTTTGTTTATAGTGCAAAAGTGTCACTAGAAAATACCACCTCCGTCCCTATTTACTTGATCATATTTTCTCTTTTAGTTGTTCCTATTTACTTGTCCATTTTGACAAATCAAGAAAGGACAAAAAAAAATTTCTATTATATTCTCATTTAAACTTCTTGAAAGTTTCCAAATTTTAATTCATCATTTTTAAAAATATAATTAATATAACTTTACTATGCTAATTATTGTTATCTTAATATGTGTGTCACTTCTAAAGTGGACAACTAAATATGGACAGAATAAGTGTGATTAAGCGGAAAATAAGATAAACGTAATTAAAAACTTTTGATATTCTTATCAGTTAAAATGACAAAAGCAGTCTGCATACACCTGTAATTTTCAATTGTTTACAACGATAAAGAAAAAAAAAATTAAGTAGTTATTATATTTATTAATATTTAAACATATAATAATTATATAAATAAATTAGTTTCTATCAATAACATAATTGATTGAGTTCACGTACAATGAGATATAAAACCAAAAAAGAATATGAAAAAAATTAAAGATACATATATAAATTATATTATAATAAAGAAATTATGCATAAAACAAATTGACTTTCTTTAATTAAAATCAAATCATCTTAAAGTATTGTCGGACTTTTATCAATATAAAATCAATTCAAACTAAATCACTAGTTCATTTTTTTCTGATTCGACAATTTGCGGTTTGTTGTTCATATTTTATTCACCTCTAAGAAAATATAATTAGAAAAAAATGGCAAATAACTTGGATTTAGTATTGCTTTTATCTTTAATTTACATCATTTTTTTAATTTTTCTTTATATGTAATTTTTTAAATTTTTTCTTTGTAAATAATTGAAAAAGGAGATATTTCTGATTTTGCAAAAAAAAATTAAGGAGAGAAGGATATAAATCAGTAAATATAAAAAAATAATATGCAAGTTACAAAAAAAGGTACATAATTAGGGATGGAAATAGCAAATTACTTGAATGAAATTTTTGAAATCCAAGAAGGTTATTAATTAATTTTTCCCAAAGTTATCATTCTCTAATGGGTTTTTTCAAATCCAACGCGGACTATATTTAGTTTTAAGAACAAAATTAAAGAAATCAAAGAATAATATTGTCAAATGACTATTTAACTAGTATGATTATCATATATCATATATTTATATAAAAGAGAATTCTAGTCCCGCCTACGTGGTGTTACCAAAAGTAAGATTTTTTTTAAAATTTATATAATTTCAGAATTAGTCATTTTCTTTCAAAAAATTGTGATTTTTATGCAAAGTTGTGACTTTAATGAATAGTTGCGACTTTTATGAAAAGTTATGATTTTGATGAAGAATTGCGACTTTTATGAAAAGTTATGACTTTGATGAAGGGTTGTGACTTTATGAAAAGTTGTAACTTTTATGAAAGATTGTGAACTTTTCGAAGGGTTGCAACTTTACCAAATAGTTGTAATCTTTCTGTTAAGACACAATAAATAGTTGTTGACACTACCCTTTATTGTCTATAAATAGAGGGATTTCCTCTTATTTTAAAACAACAAAAAATATAATCTTCTTCTTCTTCTACTTTCACAAAATTAAATATTAGTGTACTTTGCTCTTATTGAATGACTTACTGACACCATTGTTTTTGTATCAATAAGTTGGTAAATAATATCGTTCCATCCTCAAAGGATGTAATTCTTTAAACCTATGGTATTGAGGGGAATAGTTTTCTTAAGAGGACATTGTTCATTCAGTGGATTCAATTTTTTCCTTTCTATTTCATTCTATTTTTATATATCCTGATATAATTTTTTTACACTCATTAATTTATGTCTATGATATTAATTGTTGTGTTTAGTACATGTTTTAAACTCTGTTTTTATATTTCTATAAAGTTATTGTCTCTGGTTATATTGAACATATACGCATATAGTACGTATAATGATTGTACAAAAAATATTTGTTGTACTCAACTCCATGAATTTATGTTTTGATATTCTATATTAAATTTTATAACTTAAAAGTACTATATATAAATTTACATGCTATCTATTTTTACATAGATATGAAATTTCTCGCTTATAATCTATGCAACTAAAATGTTTCTTTATATTACGAAATGACTTTGTATATATATTCTTATTTTCTTCTTTATTTTTCTTTTAATGTTGATTTAAGATATCGTGATTTATTATTTCGTGAATAATTCATTCATTATATGTTCTTGAGTTATGTGATAATAACAAATAATCAAATTCTTGTTGGAATATTGCAAATATTTTTTTAAGAACCTATTTTCTCATTATTTTTTATGTATGGATATTAATTAAAAAATTAATTACAAATGCAATGCAATTATTATTTATAACTGCGCGAAGCGCAAGCAAATTACTTACTTAACTCTATAAAGAGGGAAAAAACGTATCCGCCTCCAGTGTTTACACCAAGCTAATACAATTTTCATTATTATGTGATTTAATAAAGTAAAAACAATAAGTTTCAACACATGATATGCATGTATTGTTTAATGTAAACACACGATGCGGATAAATTTTACCCCTATAAGGAGTGTGTCAAACACCCCAATAATTATAATCATCTCTCTTGACTTTGTTAATGTAAGAATTCTTTAGTCAAGTCTACTGACAACAAAAATTAAAATTTTGTTTGGACATGAAATTTAATTTGTAATCATTATTAATAGACATAAATTTTTTGTAAATTGTGAATATTACCGAAGTTGCATCACTTCTTTATATAATACCACCAAATGAAGCAAATAACAAAATTAATATACACGATTATAAAGATATTCAAAAAAAATATGCATCAAATTTTAGTTTAATTAATAACTAAAATTAAACACGAGTTGTAGCATTTGCTTAATGCAATTTTCATTTGTTAAAAGCTGAAGATGAGAAAAGGGAAGCAAATTTAATAGGATGTTTTAGCCAATGCCACTGAAAAAACAGCAGTATTGCAGTTGCAGGATACACCAAGTGCTTAAGAAAAAATGGAGGAAAAATTCGAGATCAAGATTACACTCAATGCATCCATCCAAAAGTCTAGGATGTTGTGTTAGAGAATGACAAAAGTTCCACATTGGTGGTTAATGAGATGGGTGGACTCCTTATAAGACTTGGGCAATCCTCCTCCCTTTGAGCTAGCTTTTGGGGTGTGAGTTAGGTATAAGACCTAATTTTACATGGTATCAGAGCAGGGCCCGTCTCACCCGATGTTGGGGTCCCCAAAATTAAAATTGCCCACGCACCATATGCTAAGCACTGGGCGTGAGGTGGGGTGTTAAAGAATGACAAAAGTCCACATCGGTGGTTAATGAGATGGGTGGACTCCTTATAAGGCTTGGACAATCCTCATCCTTTGAGCTAGCTTTTGGGGTGTGAGTTAGGCCTAAGACCTAATTTTACAGTATTGAGATAGATCAATATAATAAATTTATGCTTCATGATGGCTCAAATTTTGGCTCAAATTTTTTGACGATATAGTCGATACATTTAAAGCATTAATCTTCGAACAGAAAGTACATTTAAAGCATTAATCTTCGAACAGAAAGTACAGTCAGTAGTCAAATGGATAACTCACTCCTAATCAAAGAGTGCTCGCAGACACCAGGAAGCCATTTTTTGTAGAATGCAACACTATCTACCTCCGCAGGAGATAAGGCGGAAAGGGGAGTAACACTAATCTGTCATTAAAAGAAAGTGGAATGTCAATGTTCATGTCTGTTAGAATTTCAATTTCATCACATAATTACAGAGTTTTACATACATATCCTGCTTGAAGGGATGAGTAATCAGTATCGTCATTATCCACTGCTGGTGATTCCGCAGTCTAGAAACATTAACATACAATTGCATTTATTCAGTAGATAAATAGAAAAAAAGGAGCTAGAAGGAGGGGGCAGTATTTAGAATAAGCAACACAAATTAACAGAAAGAGATCTCACGTCTAACTTAAACATTAGATGTTCTTCTTTGGTGCTTAATGCGCTCTCTTCTGTACATACTTCTGTATTTTCTGGTGGTTTTATCTCCATTACTTTTGTTTGTGATGTTGTACCTTCTTGTGCTTCAGAAGTAACTTGTGTCCATCCCATTTTGTAAAAACATTTCCCCTGCTTAGTCAGCCGATAGCCCTAGGAGTACAACAATCAAACATCTCTTGTTGGTGTACATAGTATCTATTAGGCATATAATGCTAACATTATATCCAACAAAGTGAGAATCTCTAAATCAAGCATGGAAACATTTTCTAAACATGCAGCCTTCTACGTCAACGACAGAAATGTACTTAACTTTGAAAGTATCAGGAATAACGACAAAAAAATGTCACAAAGAGCCTGCATATTCAACTTTATGTTTTTATCAGTTTTCCTGTCCTTATCTGCTGAATTTAAGTTTCATATTTCTCCTACCTGAAGTTGTTCAATCAGTCAATATCATTCTTGAATACAAATTTAGCGTTCATCAACTACTAGAGTTTACTTCAAACTCAACTTGGATTAGCATATGCTAGAATTTATGTCAAATTCGACTTGGGCGAGCAAGTAGCTATACAGAAAAAACTAAAATGCCATGGTAGTCCAGTTAGGCTTGTAATGCATTGATTGAAGCTACTCTTAGAATGTCAAGACCAAGATCCAATCAAGTCCTAAAGCTCATTGAAGAGTTATCGAAGCAAAATTTGAATTTGCTGCTTATTAAAGGTTTACTGAAGCAAATAACATAATATTCATGACAATCAAACCTATCTTAAATAATATGTGTCTGGTTAAATGCTCCGAATCATGGTATCATAGGTATCCATTAGCTCATCTTTCTGAATTCGAGATGTTGGTGAAAGGAAAGGCAGAAAGGAAAAAAGAAAAGAAGAAAAGTGGTACATCAATTTAAGCAAATAGAGAAGCCTATAAGCAAATATGATCCTCCGATCAATGTTGTGCAAGGACGTCCCAGGAAAATATGTTAAAAGAGGAAGCAAAGAAATATATGCAAGTGAAAACACCCACTACTGAAGGAATCAATAGACAATCATGATATCAGGACAAAATGCCACATCTAAATTGTGAGATCAGGTTTTATGTCCCTTTATAACTAAAAGGCAATGATCACAAAAATCCCACCGCTTACCTTGTTGTTGGCAACTTCTCGTGGTACATTTATATTCAGAAAGCAATTCTGAGGATAAGTCTTATTCTTGATCTCAGCCATCATAGCAGTGATGATGGGTATGGAAGCTTCAGCACACAATGTAAAATCATCAACATCGAGTTTTCGACCAACCCTGAAGTTGATAGGAGGTTAAACCAATGAAAAAGGAACAACAGAACTATTTTATACTAATTGGTAGGATGATTAACTTTACATATTATAGCAGTCATATGATACAGCGACGGAAGGAATTCCATGGAAGAAAGCCTCTCGTGCACCACCCACTGTCCCTGAATAAACACTGCATTTCCAATATTAGATAAAATTTACACGGGCACGAACAACAAACCACTTAAGTGAAGTTCGGGAAATAATAACCAAGAAAGGATAAACTTATACTCTGGCCCTAGTTCTACCAGAAAGAAGTAAAAAGTACTCTAGTGTAGCATTTGAAAGTACATAAGACAGTGTTTTCTATAATGTATCATGAATACCTAAGTGGTGCAAGGTTAAAAATGTGAAAATTGGTCAAATGACTAATTATAACTAATACAAATTGCACAACTAACAAAAAGAAAATAAGGAAATTGAAGGAGGGTATCAATTAAGCATTTCACAGAAAGGATCTAAAGGCTCTACAGAGATATTTACTTACATGTCATAACCACAATTGCAGCCTAAATTAATTCCACTGACAACCTGCAAGCATAAATTGATGAGAGTTAACATACTGTATTGTGACAAGCTCTATCAGGAAATAGCATGTATATACAGGCTGCAAGTACAAGTAAAAGGAACGAAACAACCCAAAAGAAGATGTTTGTTTTGTGCTTGTATGTCCAAAATGTATTTTTTTCATAAAAATGAAACAGAATATATGTACATGAAGTTAATGAAGATCATATATAGTTCATACACAAATATGTGATAAGTGAAGCTACATGCTAAATCAATATATAAGCCGAGCATTAGTCTCCAAAGCTACCAGATTAGGTACTGAAGGAAATATCTTTTTGGAGATCCCTAGGGAAGTTGAGTCTGCTGGAGTTCCTGCCAAATGAAACCAGAGTGTTTGTGTGAGTGAAAAAGAGAAAAGAGCACAATTATCATTTAGGTTATAACTGAAGTCTGATAACAGGTTGTCTCTAAGGGAACTGTAAAACTCTGAATCAAACTGACAGGTGTTCGAATTAGAAGATATCACTTGCTTATGTTTAATTTACAAGATTGAAATTCAATATTAGAACTTCTGTTCTCATTTTTTCATTTTCCAGTAGTAGGATAGTGTAAGATAATCAGTCCAAATCGCACCAGTTTGCGGGAATATGAATAGATACAACTTACAAGCACAAAATACTACAATTTCTTAAAGCTATGAGTGGTAACAACCTTTAAGAGACATTAGAGGCAATTGTTCTTTTCCTTAATTTAGGACAACATAGTGGTTCTGGCTTATGGAGGGTCAGTACTCAGTTGGATCATTTTGTATAGCTGAACACATTTTGCTGAATAATTTTGAAACTTGCGTTAGATAATACAACAAAAGATATTAGGTTGTTATTTTACTCTATCAAAATGGCAATAGAATATATTTACGTACTATTGAACCAAAAAGAAGAAGTGATTTGAAAGAAAGTAAGTACACAAGAAATCAAATTAGCTTGTGCAGATCTTTTCACCATTTTTCCACCGCAAGAAGACTGAATCAATTTGAGATTTTAAAGCATTGAAAATATCAAACCACCAATTTCATATAGATAGACAGTTATGCAATTGATAAAAGCCAATAAAAACAGTACTCAGAGATGTATATTGATTCAAATTAATAAATCAAAACGATTAACATAACACTAGAAAAATCAAAGATAGAATTAAGAATGCAAATCTAAGCAGTTCTCCATTAGCAAATTATGTAACACCAAAACTAACCAGAAACTGCAAAAGCTGTGGCGCCAGGGACATCAACTTTCTTAACCGTAACCACGCGTTGCCATGAAACACAATGACTAGCAGCTGATCTTTCACTGGAAGACGGAAATAAATCGAGGCATAAGAAATATCAGAAAGCTTCTAGTGGAAGTTCTTTAACATATATAATAGGTGTTAGATGCTTAAGTATAGTATATCAGATATGTATTGAAAAATCCTCACAGTTTAACTTCTCGGATTGAGTCAGGGCCAAATTAAACTCAATTTTTCATCACAAAATCCATTTACAATTCTAATTGCAGATAAAACAGAGAGACAAATTAAGCTCATTGAATATACAGGTTAGTAATAAAAGAGAAGAGCAGTACGAGTCAGGAGCAAAAACGAGGACATGGAAGAGATTGGTGGAGACGAGGGCACGAACAATAGCTCTCAAAGCAGGTGCATCAATTCCGTCATCGTTGGTCACCATCACCATCGGCTTATCACCGGAGACACTGTTCCCGTTCTCCATTAATGCAACAAAATGGAGAAACTGAAAAGTGAAATCTCTCTTTCGTTTTTTTATTTATCGTTTGACACTGGCACAATGAGAGTTGCGCCCAGCTATCAGAATAATATTCGACTGTGTAAAGGGAAAATGTGCAGGCAGTAGGCAAATAGAATGGAAGCATATGTCAATTGCACTATGCATGATGCCTGATGGATTATTATTGTAATGCCAAACTTTATTCTTCATATCTTTCTCGAAGATGGGTTGTTTTTGAATTAATACCTCAGATGGTCACTCAACTTTGCACTATTCTCTCAGAAAGTCATTGAACTTTCAATTTTTCCTCAAAAGTCACTCAACTATCCACTCTTATCTCAGAAAGTCACTCAACTTTCAATTTTCCCTCAAAAGTCACTCAACTATCCACTCTTTCCTCAGAAAGTCACTCAATCTATTAAATTATTTTTAATTAAAATTTATTGATATTAATTATTTATATAACAAACCAAAAATTTTAAAAAATAAATTAAATCATTTAGTGATCC
>NC_028642.1:46788817-46792359 GCF_001406875.1 Solanum pennellii | reverse complement strand
TCCTAAATTAATCCCTCTCTTTAACCTTGAATTAGGATTAGATTAATTTAGGATTAAAGATAAAATAAAATGGGTCATATCATATTTTTTAATGGGTCGGGTTAGGTGGGTGGATCACTAAATGATTTAATTTATTTTTTAAAATTTTTGATTTGTTATATAAATAATTAATATCAATAAATTTTAATTAAAAATAATTTAATAGATTGAGTGACTTTCTGAGGAAAGAGTGGATAGTTGAGTGACTTTCTGAGGAAAGAGTGGATAGTTGAGTGACTTTTGAGGAAAAATTGAAAGTTGAGTGACTTTCTGAGAGAAGAGTGCATAGTTGAGTGACTTTTGAGGGAAAATTGAAAGTTGAGTGACTTTCTGAGAGAATAGTGCAAAGTTGAGTGACCATCTGAGGTATTAACTCGGTGTTTTTCAAATATTCTTTCCGTTTACTTTTATTTGTTATATTTTACACTTTTCTCCAAAGTTTATTTGATTAATTTTTAAAGTTATATACCTTGTATTTTAAAAAGAATGATTTTCTTTCCTTTTTAATATGTTTCAAAAAGAATGGAAGCATATGTCAATTGCACTATGAATGACCTCTTTTTTTTTATAACATTTTAATTTCTGTTTTTCACATGACATGTTTAAGGTCAAAAAATCAAATGACAATTTTATACATTTGACTTAACTTTAATGTAGGATCACAAGATTTAAAAGTCAAATCAGGTCATTCTTTGAAAACGGAGGGTGTATTAGATTATATTAATTTGATATTTTAATATTAAAAAACTATACGAAAAATATTATACATCACAATTTTTTGCATATCCATATTATGGAAACTATATCGTAAATGTTAGTCAAAGTCTTAATAGTTTGACTCTAAATATAAAAAATGTGACAATTAATAATAGACGAAGATAGTATTTAATTTCTTGACAAGTATGGAAAACAATGTTTAAAATTTAGAAATAAAGCATAAAAGATGCATCTAAACATTATTAATTAGTTTAACAAATACACTCCTTTTTTATTTAAAAAAATTGTCACATCATATTTCACCTGATATTTACCTAGACAAAAATTAATTAGTATTAAATAAAATTAAAGATCACATAAATATTATCCCAAAATATTATTAAATAGATCACAAAATATTTTTCTTATCCCACTCTGTCACCCACTTCCTCTCACCATATCCCTCTCCCACCCTCTCCCATTTTATCTTCTTTTTTTAAAAAAATAAAATTTCTTTTTTTTTTACTCCATCCCCCCGCCCCCTCTCCCTCAAATAATCATTTAGATACAATTATATTTTTTTAAAAAAATATTTCCACCCCACCTAACTTTTTGTTTTTATTTTTCTTTTTCATTTTGTGCTAAATGTATACACATAATTTTAGGAAAATATTATTTACTTATCACAAGATTTTCTTTGAAATAATTTTCTTATTTATGTATAATTGGTACACAAAATATTAAAAAAATATTTTCCTAAAATTATATGTACATATCTAAAACAAACGAAAAAAAATGTTAATAAATAAATAAATTTTAAGAGGAAATAGGGTAGAAATAATAACTTTTTTTTAAAAAAAAATAATATCATTTTTTTTTAAATTAATGGGTGGAATGGGGTGGGGTGAGTATAATCTTTTAAATATTTTATAAAAAGAATTTTTAAAAAAATAAAAGAACGGAGAGATTGTCTGGATGGGTGGGGGGGGGAGAATACAAGGGAGGTGCGGTAGGGTGGGTGAGAAAAATAAAATTTAGTTTTAAAAAATTATTTTTTAGGAATAATAATACTTAATCTCTAATTAAGACTAATAATTTATTATTTAATTTTTGTTAAGGTGAAACATTTATTCATGCAGAATGTTATGTACAAAAATTTTTTAAATAAAGGAGAGTGTATTACACATCACGGAGGTGTGTTTTTCAAATTAATAAAAATAATTTATGTATGAAACTCATATATATATATATATATATATATATAAAACTAAAAAAGAATAGTTTTGATTAACTTTAATTTAAATTATTAGTTTTATTTATGAACTATTTACACCCTTAAAAATATTCATTACTTCCTTTTTTTGATTAACTTAATTTTGATACACTCTGATATCGTAAAATGAGTAAAATACACCTCTGAATTCTCGTTAAATTTAGGGGTAAGATCATTTGTTATATTATACGGCAGATCGAGGTGTAGCTTAGTTTAGTCGAGTAGATGGGCATTACTAAGACCGTCAATAGTTCAGAAACAAAACTAATAATTTGCATCAATGGTACAATGTCTTTTTTAAGTCACTCAACTATATACTTTTCTCTCAAAAGTCACTCAACTTTGAATTTTAACTCAAAAATCACTTAACTATCTCATCTTTTTCTCAAAAAGTCACTCAATCTATTTAATTGTTTTTTAATTAAAATTTAATGACTTTCTGAGAAAAAATGAGATAGTTGAGTGACTTTTTGAGAGAAAAGTATATAATTGAGTGACTTTTGAATTAAAACCTGAGAGAAGTGCATAGTTAATTGATTTTCGAGTTAAAATTGAAGGTTGAGTGACTTTCTTGAGAAAAGTGCATAGTTGAGTAACCATTTGAGATATTAACTCTCTTTTATTAATTATCTTTTTGTTCCATATTAATGATATGTCTTTGCTCATCAATCACTGCTTGGTTTTCTTTATCCGGCGACAAAAATTAATGATATCTTTATTTTTTTCAATTTTTTTCCCGATTAATTTCCATCAGAAACACAAATTCTTTCAAATTAAAAACTCAATTTTTTTCATACTATTTAATAACTCTTCCCAGATTTTTCTATATATTCAATTTCTTAAAAAAATTAAAGTGCATCACTATATATATATATATATATATATATATATATATGAAATCTGCCACAAGAAATTTCTACAGCTAAATTATATTATTGTTTTTGTTTCTCGCTGAAATTTCTACGGCTAAATTATATTATTGTTCTTGTTTCTCGTTATCATACGAGATATTTCTTCTATACTTTAGTTCTTCATAATATTATATTGATGTTCGTTAATACGAGATGAAAAACTATGTAGTAACTAAGTATGTATCTAACACATATGTTGTTTGGTGAGTTTGTCACACCAACATTTTTCGTTGTTGTTGAGGAAGTGAAACTTTAACTTGTGCAAAAACCACAAAGATTATGGGTGTGTTTGGTACGAAGGGAAAATGTTTTTCTAGAGAATGTTTTCTTGGGTAATAAAAAGATTTTGGATTTATTTTCTCATGTTTGGTTGGTGAGTAGAAAATATTTTTAAGAAATGATTTTTAGTGTTTGATTTATAAACGAAAAATATTTTTGAGAAATTTCTTTTAGAGAAGTAAATAATTTTTGAAATTGAAAATATTTTCTTTAAAAAATATATATTTTTTTGGGAGGAGGGGTGGGTGGGTGGAGGTGTTGGCGGGGTAGTGGGGAAAAATGATAATTTTAAAGTTGAAAATATTTTTTAAAATATAAATTTTGTTTGGGCGGGGGGCTGGCTG
>NC_028642.1:46757303-46787328 GCF_001406875.1 Solanum pennellii | reverse complement strand
TGGGGGAGGAGGGGTAGGGGGTGAAAAAATTAAAATTTGAAGTTCAGAATATTTTTCAAAAACAAACTTATTTTTGTAAAAAATTAATATTTTTCCCCAAAAAATGTAATTTGAAGTTGGATAAGAGTTTTGAAAAATATTTTTCTTCGGGGAGCCATTTTCCTTAATTTTGAAGAAAATGAGTTAACTTTAAAAATATTTTCTAAAACTTTTGTCCCAACCAAACATGAGAAATCTGAAAAACATTTTCCAGAAAATGTTTTCCTTCATATCAAACACAACCTATACTTATCTCTTTTTCATAGCTTTTGAATTTGTGTTACTACTACGGAATAGTGACAGCTACATGTTGGTTTTTAAAAGGTGTGAATAGAAAATAAGAGTTGCGACTTTTATGAAATGTTGTAGCTTTTATGAAAAGTTGCGACTTTTCTGAAAGATTGTGATCTTTCTGAAAGATTGTCACTTTTTCAAAGGTTTGTGACCATTCCAGTAAGGCACAAACAATAAGAACCTATTCGCACTACCTTTTGTTTTATGTAAATTGAGGAATTTCTTCTCATTTTAAAAGAACCAATTTCTGGACTTCTTTTTCTACTACTAAATCTAGTATTCTAAGTGTACTTTACTGTCTTTGAGTAGTTTGCTGACACCGTGATTTTAGGTACCAATACATCGGTGAGTAAGATCTTTTATCTTGGAAGGATATATTCCATTACCCTCGGGTACTTGAGGGAAATAATTTTCTTAAGGGACATTGTATATTTAGTGGACTCGATTTTCTTCTTTACGTAAAATATTTCTTCAATCTTGTTTCTGATCTATTTTCTCTCTTATTTTTAATTTTCTAGTTATCAAAATACTTTTTAAACTTTGTTATTTCTTATCAAATTTTTCAAAATTTTATTCTAAGAATCTTATGAATATTAGATGAACAACATGACCTTCATATATCATTCTGTAATGGTTGAAGGTGAGTTAAATATGACAATTATTCAATTTCGATATTTATCAACAATATATGTTTCTCAACCAAAATATAAAAGTTGAGGGAAATGGAAGTCACTTGTTGTCTTTATACAATGTCTCTTGACGTTGTTCTTTGAAATTCCTTTTAAAATATGTATTTATTAGATGAAATCAACCTACATTTAATTACTTAATGAACTATTTAAATTCTACTTATCTTTGTATTAACAAATAGTCAACCGACTTAGATGTTTGAGAATTTGAAAAGGCAATTAGTTTTAAAAAAAACCAAAAGTAAATAATAGGAATTGTAGAAATTATATAGTAAAACATAATCTATGAATTTATAGCAATTAATTTTGTATAATATGAAAGCCACGTGTGTGAGCAATAAATTATAACTTCTCCATTTTGAAATCATGTCCAATACATAACAGAATTTTTTTTAACTAAATGGGAAAATAATATTAATTTTAAATTAAATTAAATTAAATATTTTATTTAATTATAGAGGCAAAATGGTAGTTCAAACTTGTAGGTATTATTAATTTCTTTTCTTTGTAATATAATATCATTACTATTTAATATTTAGTAGTATAATATGATATATTATTTAGTATTTAGTTAACATAATATGATATATTATTATTTCGTATTCAATTAAGGGACATTTTTAGTCCTTGTATTAATGATATATTCTAATTTTAATCCTGTTATCTAATTTAACACTATTGACTTCAATTATATTATGTGGTGGTTTTATCTTTCAATTAGGGGTGTCAAATTAGCGGGTTAAGTTGAAATTAAAGATATTAAAATAAGTTGAAATAGAAATTGGGTTGAGTCCTATCCACTCAAGTTTACTTTGGGCTCAAAAAAACTTAAAAATGGATTGTGTCTGACCCGTTCAATTTGACACATTTATTCTCAATATTTTTATTTAAGTTTTATAACTATAATTTGAATTTTAGTACATTTTTAAATTTTTTTTTTATAAATGAATAAATAATCTAGTAATTTATACATTCGTGATTAAAATTGAATTTTTTTTTAAAATTAATTGAAATTAAACTTAATTTAAATTATCTTAGACCCAATCTTTAAAATTTTAGACAGATGAAGCGGGTTAGCTATGATTTTGATGTCTCTACATTCAACTAACAGACCCAAAGAATACTTTAACGGAGGGATAAATATGGTATTTAGTTTAATTGCTCTACAATACGGTCTCTGTCTCATGTCTGTTTTCTCTGAACAAGCTCGTCAATTTAAGCTACATTTGAACAAAACCCACCTGAAAGGGCATCAGATCTCTATATTTGTGTGACGAACACGAAATCATTTAAGCTACACCAACAAAACTCACCTGATTCTTGGTATGTCACTTAATTTTTATCTCTCGTTATGTCTTGTCGATGTTTTTTCATGATGATTATGAGTTTGGTGCTATGTTAATTTTTTTTTACCTCACTCTTCGCTTTCTCCTGCTGTAAAATAGGTATAGACGTTCTATTTTTAAATACATGAATAGCCCTAACTCTCCGTTTATGTTTTTAGGTCCGTTAGTTAAAAGGATAAAAAAACACAGTTGATTTTTAGAGTTTATAAATCAACAATTTATTTCTTTCAATTATATTAAAATAAAATGATTTGACAAAACTTAGACATGAAGGGAGTATAAATGTTTTTGATTTTCAAAAAGAAATGCTAATTAATAAAACATCGTAATTACATCATTTTCATTTCACAAGGTTTTTTAGGATTTTGATTTTCCTTTTCGCTTTTGAATTTTTCATCTGCATCTAAGATTAGCTGGAGACAGTTTATTCAAGTCCTCAGGTATATTTCCAATATTGATATACATAGTTTTGGATCGAGTCGCGATTAACTGGAAATCGAAAAGTCAGGTTGTAAGGTGTAAGCACTTGTTCTTGTTCATTGATTTGCTCATAATTGCTGAAATTTGCAATTGAGTTGCAAACTAGGGAACTTGTTTGAGAACTGAAACTTGATAAAATCCAACTTATTTTTATTAATAATGTCAATTCACTTAAATAGAGGCTTACAATAACAAGAGTCCTAATAAATTAGAAATAACAAAAGTCTTATAAAACTACAGTAATAAGAATCCTAATCCACCCAGAAAGTTCTGTTCGACTAAAACAATACTTCAGAAATATTAATCATTCTTGTCTCTGTAATATTAATATTGTAGAATTTCCCAATTACCGACGTGATCGGAGCATAGATTAAAGGGTGGGAACAACACGTCCTTCTTTATCTTCATCTGAACCATAGCTTCTTCTGGTTAAAGTTAACTATCTTGTTCTTCTTTAGCTGCTTTTTTCTCTATTAGTTATTTTATACCAAAAATGGCAACTTTCTTCATCTGACGTTTCATTATTTTTCTATAGTTTCAGACTTCCATTGATAACAACAATGTCAGCCAAGGAGGAGGTTGAGGAGAGTCATGCATTTGTTGAATGTAATGGGAGTGCATCTATAATCAATGAAACACGACTTCGAGTTTATCCAGTTTCTGAGTATGACTCAGGCGAAGGTTTACCATATGCTCCTGTAGATTGGCCAAATGTGGGTGATAAGTGGGGCTGGCGGGCAGGGAAAAAAGCTACAGGTTTAGGCACCTTTAAAGATAGATATCTGTATCTTCCGAAGCGTTTTCAGGCTCTGAAAGATGGAAAGAAAAATGTTTTTCGAAGTAAGATTTCAGTTAAAAAGTATCTCCAGTCTGAGTATCCTGATATGGATATAAACCAATTCTTTGCCTCATTCAGTTGGATGATTCCTTCGAGGCAGTCGTCAAGCTCAAAAGGTTTGCTTCGACAAGGCTCTTTGGTATATAGAATGTAGAGATTTACTCGGTTGTTTGCATCAATTAAAAAAAGAAAGCATTACCACATCTTTTTATTGACCTGATGCCAAATTTATTTTCTTTTTATTTAGATGTTGATTTTGACTCAGATATGAAAGAGAGGACTTCATCTTCAGGGACGAAAATGCAGCCGTTACTGGCTGATTCTCCTATTAGAGTCATTACTTGTAAGGCTGGTAACAAAATTTGTAGCAGTTTAACAGCAGAAAGTCCTTTTCTGGAGACAATGCTTTGTAATATATGTTGCAGTGAGCCTGGTTTTTGCCAAGACTGTTGTTGTATCCTTTGCTTTAAACCTATTAGTTTGGACTATGATGGGTACAGTAGCATTCGGTGTGAAGCAACAACAAATGGCTACATATGTGGACATGTTTCCCATCTAGAGTGTGCTCTACGAGCTTACATGGCTGGGACAGTCGGAGGAAGCATCAATTTGGATGCAGAGTATTTATGTCGATGCTGTGATTCAAGGACGGATTTGGTTGCACATGCTCTGAAGCTTTTAAACATTTGCACATCCATTGCTTCTTACGCTGACATCGAAAAGATTTTGAATGTTGGCATTTGTGTTTTGCGTGGTTCACAGAAAAGGAGTGGAAAAGAGTTGTTGCATCGTATTGAATCAATCAAGGCAAAGGTATAGCTAATTGATGAATTTTACTAAATTTTCTTATGATGCTATATTTTTTCCATTTGAGGTTTACAGTTATCAGAATGACCAATTTGATAATCATATCAGCTTACAAGAGGAGTCCGCATTAAAGATGCATTCGTGTGTGGATAGCAGTGGTAACTTCTCCGCCTTCTCATTGTCTTGTTTGTGTTGATATGTCACTTTGACCTGTATATTTGTATCTGAGAAAGATATTTCATTATGTGCAAAATTGTAAGTTTCGTCTGTTTCAGTGCTTCCTGTTGTCCACAAGTACCAAAAAACACTTGCTGCAACTTAACTGCAATATGACCAGAAAATAATAAGCTCGAGTGTTGTACAATAAAATAAAATTGGAGAGCCTTCGAAAGAGTACGGAAGAGGAATTATTTGTTGTACAACCTGTGCATCAATTAAATGCTATCCAACTGCTCCTAGGTCCTTAGCAAATGAAGGAAATGAATAGCTTCCTTATTAACAGTTTGGAACTTTGGTGTAATCACTCAAGGATCTCTTGTAGGGTGCTGCTTTGGTCAATTGCAGCGATAACATATCCTGGCATAAAGAGTTCTTCCTAGCCCCTACGGCATAGAATTGAATGTCACATCCATGATTTGCCTCTCCACATTAGTATGTGAAACATAAGAGGGTAGGGTGGGGAGGTGAATCAAAATTCTTTTTGAATTTTAGTCAAGTTATTGGTCGACTGTTGATTTCTCCAAAGTCGACTACCCTACAGTTTAGATGATTAGATAAAACAACATATTATATAACACGTAAAGAGATAAAAGACACAGTTGATACAAAGAAGTCCAACCATATTTTCTAATGATGTCTATATGTTGTCCTTCGTATTTCTGGAATCCTGGTTCGCTGCTCAATTTTCTATTATTAACAAATCTTATGACAGTTCATACCCTACTCTATTTCTAATGGCATATATGATTCTTTTAATCCTTCTAATGCCATTCTTAACGATAATGTCATACTTCTGGACAATGGTTTTCATGAAGCTTTTTCTTGATCATTACAGCTAAATCTCAGGTGGAAGAAAAGGCGCTTGATGATTTCTTCTGATCTGCCTAGAAGTTGATCGTAAAGTTACCCTATGTTGATGGGAGGTATAACAAGTACTCGGTGGAATGTGCTTGTTTAGCTCTCTAGTGGAGCAAGAGAATAACATAATTAAGACTGTAAAAGTAGAACCCTATATCAGTTGCATTTTTGTTTTTCCTATATGCTCCTTCACTTCCGGTCAGCGGTATAACAGAAAACAGAAATAAGTAAAAGAGTAGTATCTGATTCGACCATACTCCAAGTTTGTTCATTATTTGAATGAGCAATATACGTACCTTGCTGTTTAAGTAAACATAATTGTATATGTTAGAATTGGCTAGGTCGAAATTGCATCGATACTCAGTTTTGGTGTCATCGTTTAATTTGTGTCCGCGTTTTTTCATGTGTTCTTTCAGACAACTGCAGACATTCAGTGTTTGAAGTTAGTCTTGACGACGTCTAACTTTATCCACAAATCAGGTACTGAAGGAAAGATCTTTTTGGAGATCGCTAAGGAAACAGTGTAACTCTGAATCAAATCGACTGATGTTTGAATTAGAAGATATCATTTGCATGTGTTTCATTCACTATTATAATTTTTGTTGCCTCTCATTATGCATATTCTTTTATGACTATACTCTTATTTTATTTTTCCTTTTTTATGAGGATCTAAATTGATCAAAACTTTAACGTTTTTAGGTGTGAATATTCCAGTAGGTCAAATTCATCTCAATTTAGCATGTTCAAGAAGTAAAATCTAAATAATAGTAAGCTCCAAAATTCCTTCATGCTTTCTCGATTCTTTTGTATATTGCTTTTTCTCTCTCTAAAGTTTTAGGGTTCTTGTAATATAATAACAAACAGTTCTTTTGTAATCAAGTTCCCAACATAGTTTTTGGTGAGTATAAAGTGAAAAGATAACAATAATTATTTACTTAAAGAATAAGCTCATAAATATACGGGCTATCTTCTTATGGATCAATATTAAATTTAAGCAAATAAATATGTATATATTACCATTAACATAAATTTAGATAAATTTTATTATCTTACCATATAGTATATGGAGTTTTAGTTCTATTATATGAAGTTTCTAACTACATAAATCACCCACAGAAGAAAGTTCCTTGAATTAGAGCTATGTGTTTTTTTTTTTTACCGTATAGTATATGAAGCATTATTGCTATTATATGAAGTTTCTAACTGCATCATCACCCACAAATAATTGTAACGATCGGGTTTCGTTGTTATAGAAATGCCAATGGGAAAAATTAAGGGCTGGAAAAACATTTTCATAATATTAGGACTTTTCCAACCTTGTCTAGATTTGGAGGAATTTAGAGTCATAAAGGTGAAAGGAAACCTGGTAGAAATCGGACGGATTAAATATGGATTTGATTACATAATCGGTTAGATAGCTCGTTAAGGAATCCGTGCGATTTTACAAAATTGAATTCGGATAAGTAGATCACCCGCAATTGATTTTGTCGTTAAGAGCTTTTTTTGAGTGTAGTGAGTTAAGAGGGTGTCATAAAAAGGGAGAAATGAAATTATCTTAAGGATCTCACTTCCTCACTTCGTGCTGCTGCAGCGAGATTCTTGCCGCTGCATCGATGCTGCTAAATCGGAAGGGGTGTCGCTGTAGCGGGCGAGGAGGAGATGGAATGAAAGAATTTTGGGATTTTTCAAGGGAAGCTCACTTGTTCGCTTTGTGCTGCTGCAGCAGGATTAGTGTCGCAGTAGCGGGATGGGTGCCGCTGTAGCGGGATGACAGGTTTAAAAATTTTAAATAAAATCCTTCGACGACCTTATTTTGTATTTTTTTACTTTTTGAGCTAAGAGACGACCCTTGGGCTATTCCAACTTGTTTCGACTATTCTTAAATCTAGAGGTAAGCTTTTCACTCCCCAAACTCGTTTTTCGATCCGTAAAACATTCTAGAATGGGTCAATATTGATGGGCAAGGATTTCTTGAAGAATTCTATGGTGGATTTAACCCTAATTGACTAGTTGGGGTCATGGGTTTTGAACTAGAGTTCATAGATTGTGAATTTCCAAGAATTTAGTGTTTCCTTATAGGTTTTCGTGTATAAATTGTTGATTGTAGACCACGAACAAGCGGAACAAATCTGGAAAGGGAAGGATCAAGTTGTCTATGATTTCAAGCTTGTTTCGAGGTAGGTGATGGTTGTAATTTTATGATGTGTGATATATGCTTGTCTTGCTTCATTATAATACTTGTTTATGTATGATGTTGCAATATTGATCAGAGACTTTGAAAATGCGATGTGTGATTATCATTACCATGAAATCATGAACTAATTAATGTATGATCATTAATGATGTACTTGTAATTGTGATTGTGGTGTGCGATTAGGGATTAGAATGCCACGTTCTGATAAGCTAACTTGGATCGGATTGCCACGTTCCAGAATAAAATTGGATCGGATTGCCACATTCCGGCATAAAATTAGATTGGATTGCCACATTCCGGCATAAAATGGAATCGAATTGCCATGTATCGAAAGCTAACAGGTTGACTTTGGGTTCCGTGAGAGGACCAACGACATAAAAGCATGTGAATTGTGTTGTTGTTCTTAATGTGGATAATATTAAGTGTGCGATAATATATATGCATGTGATTATAATGCTGTATTGACTTGTTTATGTTGCACTAGTGGGATATCCATGTGATCCTATCAGTACACTGTGATTGTGTACTGATTCTGCACTTGCTCTTTGTTTTTGTTGAGTACAGGACATCTTCACGCGACTGTTAACAAACCTCACATAGTAGATCAGTGATCACTCCGAGTTCAAGGGTGAGCCACATCGTTCAGGCTGCCAAGGAACTCTCGGTCTATATCCACCATTTTAGACTTAGATATTGTTTTAGTTACTATTTAATTCATTAGAGATTCCGTTAGTTGGATATCGTTATAGTTTTGGTACATTGACTTTCAGATTCTAGGTTTATTCTTCCACATTGTTAGTTAATAATTTGATCCTTATTTAGTAATAAAACCTTGTCTTTAGATGTTTAACTTGCTTCTGTAACTTAAAAACCTTAATTTTAAATTTCTTGCTTTAGTTTGTTACTAGTAGTAGCTCTCCAACTCAGTTGTAGTGTGAGTGCCAATCACGAATATCTGGGTCGTGACAAAAAAGTTCCTTGAGTTAGAGCTGTGTGTGTGCGTGTGCATGCGTGCGTGGTGAGTGCATCCGTGTGTCTTTTGGTGTTATTTACATCTCTTCTCTTGTTTTTGTTTTTTGTTGTTATTCTTTTTAACTTCTCTCTTTTTCATTTATGTACTAGTAATTCCTCATTAGTTTTGCTTTATTATATATCAATAAAATCCGAAAAGTGATATATCCACTATCTTTCTTAACCATTTAGAAAATAAATGTTCGTAATTTTTAAGAAATTAAATGATATGCTTACACTTTGAAAAAATTATATGCTTATAGTTTGTATTTGGAAGAGAGGATTTTGTATCGTTTGTATTTGGAAGAGAGGATTTTGTATTGTTTGTTTGGATGGAAAGTGCAGTAGCATATAATATTATGTTGCTCTTTTTCTTTCTTTCTTCTTCTATATTTTTCTTTGAGGTATCGACTATATTTTTTAATTTTTTTCTATATGATACAATTTTTGGAGTTGATCATTTTTAAATATTATGTAATAATATAATTATTCATATGACCCCCACAACATAGTTTGTCACTATATATAGGTTGAATGTAGTAAGTTGTTATACGCTATGATATCATAGAGATGAGGCCATGTTGGCTGAGGATCTCAAATCCTAAGTACACTAAGTGGGTAAAGACGAAGCAGTTGCTCGTTAGCTGGATCAACGCCACCTCCGGATGGAAAGGACAAGGAGCTGTCGGATGTCAATCTCTTTTCTTTAATGCTGCATGCAGCTACCTTCCATCGGCACATTATTCGCTCTGCTACAACGAACGATGGAAAAAAATATTGCAAAAGGTGTTTTGGAAGGAGTTTAACTGTTAAGTATTTTGAATTAGCAGAATAGCCACAGCCATATAAAATGCAGTACTTGATAAATAGAGCTGAATTTGACAACTTCAAGGACTTGTTCACATTCAAATAATATTTACCTTTGATCCAGGGAACAACAATAAAACGTTCTTAGTTTATAGTTTAGCTTTTGAAAAAAAATAGCAAGTCTGGTATTTTAACCTATTCGATAAATTGTTCAAGAGGCAGTAATAGCAAGATTAATCATACGCGAGATGTTAGCATTATTTGTTTTAGGAAGAAGACGATTATTGTGTCTCAGTTTTGGAGATGTCATTTTCACAACTATCCATACTACAACTCTCTTCAAACCCTTCAATTTTAACTTAATCATCATTTAAAACCAATAAGCCAAGGAAACAACAACATAGCACTCAACTTGGATAAATATCCACAAAATAAAACAAAGTACTCAAATAATTAATTGTTTGGGAATTTTTTTTTAACTATAGATTGAATAGATGGGTAATTCTTGAACAAGTTTTGTTTTAGATAATTGAAGCATCATTGGACAGAGACAATTTATATGACAACACAAATAATGTCAAGGACTATGACTTGTGTAGAATAAAATTTAATAAAGTCAGGATATATTTCAATGGGTCTTCTCATTTAGTAGTTCCATCTCTTAGCTAACTTATAATAGTTTGCTTCAGAGTACAGACATAGATTTGAAGAAACTATACATTTGTTAAATTTATTGTTGATATTCCCTCCATTTACTTTTACTTGTCCATTACTTTAAATAAAAAAATAGATTTTCGATTATACTTGTTACTTTTAACATATCAAAAAGAGACCAAGACAAAAAAAATCTAGTTTACTATTAACATTAATTACTTTGTCCCCAAATCATTTTTCAAGATCCAAGTATAGATATCAATTAATCATTGTTTCTTTAGAACCGTGTAAAATTAAAAATAGACAAGTAAATGTGAACGGAGAAAGTACATTCAAAATTTATGGTTAACTGAATCCGAAAGGTTAGCTTTTCCCTCTAAGCCAATTGACTAAGAACTCTAAATGTAGCTCAAACGACATGACGAATAAGATACCTATATCTGGAGAGCAGATGTAAGGCCACATTTTAAAACCCGAAGGACAAAAATTTGGTGGAATTTTGAAGGAAATAGTTAACCTGGAAATCGAAGCAACAACTCAAGAAGAGCAAATCTCAGAAGAGTGGAGAATAAAGAAAATAACAACATAGATTTTAGAATAAAAGATCAAAAAATAGAATGGACTATGAGTTGAAGTTAAGATACTCATTGTTAGAACCTTAACAACACTAACCATAATCTCCAAAACCCGAGAAAAACACATATACTTGCTTATTCGAAATGAAATAGTGCTTAATGTTTAATAGGCTATAACATTAAAAATACAACCCCTTTCTACTAAGTGAATGTTAATCAACATATACCAAAAGGTACGGGCAAGACATCCTTCTCAAAAATTAGTACTGTTCTGAACATTTGTTATGGTACATGGTATATCAAGAAGAAGTAATAATCCAGAGAGTACTCGAGGGAAACTAAACAAAAAATGACAATGAGACAAATATCAGGAACACACTTATACTATACTAAGGCCCTATTATCCCCCTGAAATTATTTATAAATAATTTTCTACCCCTGTTCGGTCTACGTGACACTAGCTTGAAAAAAATGTCAACACACGTTGGATCCACAAGATAGTGCAACATAGGTCAAAAAAGAGAAACCCTTCATGATGTTGTGGAGAAGGTATTTCGCTTGCAAAAAGACTCTAGCACTCATATTAGTAATTTGTGCATTACCATGACAAGAATCAAGCAGGAAGGTATCTCAACAGTCAATCGCTTGATTAAGCAAGTTGACTCTCTTAAAAGTGGAGTCAACTTCTCCAACAATGAGCTTGTTGTTATAGTTCAGACCTCTTACTCCCGTTTCTCAAAAAATGTGGAACGTTCGTAGAACACCTTTTACGAAAATGTGATTAACTCCCTCAAGTACTTTTGGGCTGGCCATTAACTCTTGTGTTTGCACCTCTTTCTTTTGCTCTATCTTTCAATAGGGGCTTGTCCCTCTCTATCTTTTGGACTACTGTTTTCCTTAACTCTTAGACTATTCTAGTTTCTAATGTCTATGCTTTAATATAATCTGCTGTTTAGATATTCTTTTTGATTATGACAAAGGGGGAGAAAACAATTATATACCTCTCTTTGAAACATGGAGAGCTAAGACAGGGGGAGCTGCATACATCAACAGCATATAACCTTAGGGAAGTATAGTTAAACTCTCTCAGTATAATTGACTATCCATATTATTATTAAAATTGTGATCAAACTTGTCATTATCAAAAAGGGGGAGATTGTTAACACCATATGGTTCGTTGATTTTGAAAATAGACTCATAACGTGTTAATCTCAATTTTCGTAGGTCACAAATCTAGAAAGAGAAGTCATTAGCACAGATGACTTCAAGAAGGAAAAAAAATATTTCATTAAAATACAGAGGTGCATTGGAAAGGAAAGCCTCAAATCTAAGGGACAAAAGAGGGAAAGAAATATATGATTGGAATATATGGTCAATCAGCACATAGAGGAAAGAAGCAAGAATCTCACGCTCTTGGCAACAATCACAATTAACTCATTAGGAAATAGGAAGAACCAGAATACAAGCCACAAGATAAGAAGACTGCTGATCACACAAGGACAAGATCAAATCAACACAAGAAAAGCATAAGAAGCGATGAAAACCAAAGAGCCATAAATCAAGCCACAAGATAAGAAGTCTGATGATCACCAAGGACAAGATTAAATCAGCATAAGGAAAGCAGAAGAAGCGATTCTACTACAGATAAACTAAATCGCCTCAATCTAGGACTCTCTAAAGTAATATTTGATTGAGATAAAATCCCTTGGGTTTTTTCCTTACAAAGAGCGGAGGTTATCATCTATTTATATCGACCTAGATGTATAGTGCGAAGCACACAACTTTACTTAAGCTTAGCAAATAGGTTTCTTTTGTCATTCATAAAAATTTGTAAACACTTGAGTGATATAATTGGAAAGAAAAGAGAAAAGAAAAACATCCGAGTGCAAGTATACAAGTTGAGACAGTGTCAAGGTAGAAATCTGATTTGCATATCAGAAATGTTAAAAGTTCAATCATTGGTGTAACAAAGAATATCTCTTCAACGCTCTTAAGGAAAACCCTTGAAACCCAAGGGGACTGGGCTAGGCACCACATTAGTGATCCGAACCAGGTTAAATTTTGTGTGTCAACTATTTACCACAACTTTCTGTTATTGTTTATTATTTTACTAACTTGCAGGTGAGTCAACTGTCGACTACTGATAGCTGACTAAGTGAATTTTTAATTCACCCCCACCTCTCTTGAATATCACTTAGTATTGTATAAGTGTGTCTATGAGATTTCAGGCATAGGCTGAGGGGGTATTGAGCATTTTTCCTAAGTTATATGCTTATGGTTTATATTTTGAAGAGAGGATTTTGTATAGTATATTTAAATGGAAAGTGCAGTAGCATATAATATTATGTTGCTCTTTTTCTTTCTTTCTTCTTCTATATTTTTCTTTGAGGTATCGAATATATATTTTTTAAAAATTGTTTATATGATACAATTTTTGGACTTGATTATTTTTTATTATTATGTAATAATAATAATAATACATATATGGTGATAGTTTATGTAGAAAGGAAGAAAATTAACTAGTAATGCCAGTGTGACTTTGACCATTACTTTATTTTTTAAAAAAAATAGATGTCCTTTTTTACCGTCAATCGGCTATCGATAAATTGGACCTTCACCAACAAGATGAAACAAAAGTCCAGGTAATCAACCAACTGAACTATTAAGATTTATTCTCTTTAGTCCAAATTAAGTGAATTGTCAAAAAAATTTTTATAGTTCAAAATAAGTGAAATTTTCAAAGTTCAAGATAATTGTTAGTAGGATTTTTGTTTCCGTATCTATCCTCTCTTTTAATGATGTTATTAACTACTTTACCTTTGTTAAGAGAATAATTTAAGAATATTAATAAAAAAAATGAGTCTTTAATGTTGTTCTTAAATATTTTTGTTTAAGAGGAGAGTTATATCCTAACAATTCACTTAATATATAAACTAGAGGAAGTACGATTCATTTCCCCAATACATTTGTGAAAACATTGAATTAATTATATTCAAAGAATGATATATTATAATTACTCTTTTAATTATTGCTCGTTAAGGAATGTGACAGGCGTGTACCGATTCACACATGAAGGGAGTATAAATTTTTTTGAATACTAAAAAAAACCTTATTACAGTCTTCCCATTTCACAAGGCCGTTTTAGGGTTTTGATTTTTTTTCTTTTTCCTTTGCTTTTGAATTTTATGTTTGTCGTGTTTGTCTGGGATTAGCAGGAGAACCAGTTTAGTCAAATCCCTAATCTCTCAGGTATGTTCTCAAATTCATTCAGGGCTTTCTGTTAATTGATATACATGTCCTCAATTCTAAAAAAATAATGTTTTTTTCCCTTCAAGTAGGTAAATATACTCATTTGTGTTAGAAGCCTTTTATTGTCTTCTTTACTCCATATTAATTTCATGTTCTTCTCGATTGCATCAATGGTATAAGAGTCATCCATCACCTATTGTGCCATGGAGGTGCCTGACCACTTAACTTGAAAAGGACTACCTGGGAAAAAGCTATATACTAGTGGTAGAGTGAAAGCTATCCGTCAAGGCTCTCCCACCTTAATTGCTAACTTTTNACTTACAGAGATGTATCAAGTGCAGGTTGCTATTTGTAAACAGTTAATCTGCGGTTGGTAAATGCACTTATAGCATTGGCTTATAGAGATTCAGAAAAAATTTTGAGATAGATACTAGAATGTACACCTAAGATTTGAATGTCTAAAACAAATTTTGAACCCCATTGGCCACTACACTAGTATCTTTCCTTATGTCAAGGGGATTCAACAATTTACACATAACTAGGAAGATTGGGTCTGCCATAATTGCACAGTATATTTTTTCATTGAAGGGGGTCCAATTGACTACATTGCGAGAAACTAGTTCCGCCATTAAATAAAAGATCTAACTATCACTACCCATTCTAAATGGAATTGTCTCCTATAAATAGTAAGTTTAATTAAATATATAGTTGAGCTGATTGTTTTCATCCAAAACTAGGAGTAAAGTAAATTCAAAACATAGAATTAATGAGAGGAAACCGATGAAGTGTTGTATAAATTCAAATGTATATGTCAAGAATGCTGCACTATACAAGCATTCTGCTGGTCAGGTTGCCAATACTTGTAGTTCTTACATTTATTTTCATATGAAGTATAGTTTTTATAGCCAAAAACAGTTTGCTTTCTGATCTAGACTTTGACATTTCTTTTCTTTTTTGTTTTTCTATGATTTCAGACTTTCATTGGTATTAACAGAGTTAGAGATTTCCAGCTAAATGTCAGCCAACGAGGAGGTTGGGGAGAGTCTTGCACTTGTTGTATATAATGAGAGTGCATCTACAATCAATGAAACATGGCTTCAACTGTATCCAGTTTCTGAGTATGAATATGGTGAAGGTTTACCATATGCTCCTATGGATTGGCCAAATGTTGGTGATAAGTGGGGTTGGAGGACAGGTAGAAGAGCTACAAACTCAGGCACCTTCAAAGATAGATATTTGTATCTTCCGGAGCGTTTTCAGGCACCAAAAGATGGAAAGAAAAATGCCTTCCGAAGTAAGACTTCAGTTAAAAAATATCTCCAATCTGAGTATCCTAGTGTGGATATCGATCAATTCTTTGCCTCATTCAGTTGGATGATTCCTTCAAAGCATTCGCCAAGCTCAAAAGGTTAGCTTCGACAAAGCTCTTCGGTATATATCATGTAGACATTTATTTAGTTGTTTGCATCAACTTAAAGAAACAGTAATAACCACATGGCTGATTGTGTATACTAAACTTCCATATAAATTTAATGTTTACCGAGTTATGTGTAAGGACCGATTCTAAATCACCTCTCTCTCCCCCTTGGCTTTTACATTTGTATCTTTGACCATGGACTTTGTTCCATCTCTAATATTTACGTAGTATTTTATTTGTTTCCTTTTCTGTCAAACGTGAATGTTATCATACTAATTACAAGTACTTGCAGTTTACCAAACAAAATGTGAAAATTTGTATAATGCTGCTAGGAGTAAACTTTGTTATGTTTTCATATTTAATGAGAGTATTTAACATTTCTAATACTCTTTGAGAAGTATATTGAATATCCGTTAATTATTAAAGAGAACAATGGATGTAGATCATTATCCAATGACTCTACCTACAGGTAGTATATATATATTTTTGTCAAGCTTTGAGGTTGCTCATTTTACTTTAGAAATAATTAGGGAAGTCATTGATATCCATTTTTGGTCGTAGAATTGTGTATTATAGGAATCAAAATATATAAAAGTGTAAACACAATTGTGTTGTTCGTACTGTAAGTATTTGGTATGGTTGTGGATAATTAAACATTAGTTACCTCTTTTATAATGTTTAATTATCCACAACAGAAAAATAGCCAATGTAATCCAACAAATTGAGATTTGAAGAGGGTAAAGTGTACGTTGACCTTATTACTACCTAGGTAGAGAGACTATCTATGATAGACCCTCAGCTCAAGATAAAAAACAGTCATAAGTAGTATAGAGAAAGAAATAATATAATGAAAAACTTATAGCGAGATACTGTAGACAATCTTACAAATCAACCTGAACAAAAGTAAGAAAACAAGGTAAAACAATAATTGAACTACGAAAAGAAATGAATAATAACCAAACTCAAAGGTTGAAGGAGATAAATAGTAGGAATTTTTAATATATACCCAACTTCATTCACAAGTTTAAATGGAGCTGCATTGTATATCTATTGACGTAGAATTATCGTGGATTAACTAGCACACAATCACAAACAAAAAAAAGTAGAGAAGAGAATAATAAAAGGATTTTAATGAAGTTCAGTTAGGCCTACAGAGAGAGTTTTCTACTGTGACAAAGTGATATGACACAAAGTGATATGACAAATCTTTATGAACTAGAAAACTATTTATCTTTCATCTCATTTTTTGTTTTTTTAAAAATCCTTCATTCTTCATATTGATTAATTTTTTTAATATAATTAAAAGAGATTCTATTATATTTACTAAATCTAAACATACATTAGGAAAAAAAAATTCATTCATCTACATTCCCTACTCAAATAGTATATGTCTTCAACTCCCACTAATTTTTATGACTTAAATCAATCTATAAGTAACAATAATCTATGATATTGTTAGATTGTTACTTCCATCTTCTCCTCCTTCTTTTTTTTATTACTAATAGTTTTTCACTTTTTCTTTTCATTTATTTTTTTTCATATACGAATCGTGTATTTAATTATTAAAAAATAAATATAAAAGTAAACTCCCAACCTATTTTCTAATCCTATAAAAGTAATATTTTCCTTTTCCAAATCTATTAGGACAAAGGGTCTTCGAAACCAATAGGAATTATAGTTTCCTAAAATAAACAAGCGAAAAATTCAATACATAATTAACATCTATATTTTTGGTGTAAAGACATAGGATTAGAGGATTCATATCAACTTTTATAGTTCTTTGGATTCTTGTAAGTACTACACTTTTTGTTCTTTTGAGATTTTTTAAAGGTACCCAACATATCCTTGGTGTTGAAGTATACATTGTCACCAATTCGGAAAAAAAGTTCCGAACTCAAAGAGAAGAAACTATAAGGATAATACTACGACCCTAATTTGCGACCTACATAATCCCTTAACTATAAGAAATAAGTGAAGAAACACTTAACTATCTAACTTACCTTCTACCCTGATTTGCGACCTTCTCCATAATCCCTATCTAAGGTCGTGTCCTTGGTAAAATTAAGTTGCGACATATCATGTCTAATCTTATCTCCCTAATGTTTCATTGGCCTACCCTGCCTCTCTTGAAACCATTCATAGCCAACCTCTCACACTTCTGCAGTAAATCATTTGTGCATATTCCTTGCACGTATCTGAACCATCACAACCTCTTGTAATGACGACCTTGAAGGCCATTTTTAAAAACTTTTGGAAAATTTATCATTTTGCCCCTCTCGATAGTTGTCCCAAGTCATGGTTTTCAGCTTATGATGTTGGTTTTAAAATCGGATTGGGAAGTTGAGACTTTTGGAAGTTTTAGAGTTTTGGAGACCACAAGTTGTTAAAAGTAGGTTTTGGCAACAATCGGAGCTATGAGTCACGGAAGGAACTTTAGTCTGTCCCATTAGCTCTGGAATGCAGAATTTGGTCTAGAAATTTAGTTGTTTTCAAATATGGAGACCCTTTCGTGGATTGAGCTCTTGAAGTGGAAGTTTAAGTATAATTAGGCCAAGAGTAGACTTAAGTCAACATTTGGAGTTTGAATGCTCGAATTGGAATTTTGACGACGCCATTAGATTTAATTTTGAGTCCTACGTGAAGTCTTGTATGAATTTTCCGGAGGTTCCGGGGGAAATTTATTTTGTTTGAGTAAAAGTTATTTTATTGCTACTTAAACAGATACTGGGTCAAGGAGACTTCGTATACGTGTCCCGACGTTCATTGAGTCTGGAACGTTAAGTTTGGTTAGGTAGCATATCTAGTTTGTGTATGTGCAAATTTTGAAGGAATCCTGAGGGTTCATTAGGTGATTTTGTTGAGTCTTGGTGTTTGTTGATATGTTGTATATGATGCACGTTAAGTATTCTTTGCATCATGAGGCTCTTGGTCGCGGTCGCATTGGTATGTGGTCTTGTGCTTCACGATCGCATGGAGGATGTTGCAATCACAATAGCATCTTGAGCATCGTGATCGTGTCACCTTGTGTCGCGATCGCATGGTCAGCTAATGAGTTGACCAGCATTGCTCATCGCAATTGAGAGGTATGGGGTCGCAATCGCAAAGCGTAAAAGTGACCTGGATAGATTTTCTAAAAAAATCGGCATTAATCCTCATTTCTCCATTTTTGTACTTTGGAAGCTTGGTAGAGGTTATTTTATAGGGACTTTTCGAGATTCTTCAATTGGGTAACGAGTTTTAACTCCCCATCTTTATTACCCACTAATTACTTCAAGATTTTATTACCCGATCAGTAGAGGCTATTTGAGTCGTAATTTTGAAGTCAAACTTTGTGAACTTTCTCAAGAATTCGGATTTTAAGGAAAATGGAGATTTAAGCTTGGTTTCCTATTCATTACAAATATCTAGTCAGTCCACACTGATTTCTATCTTTTTATATTTGAAGTGAATTTTGTCCATGATTACACAGTCTGTGCACGTAGTCAGGGACGAAGCTTAATTGAAAAATTACACCGTATAGATAGGGAAAATGAATTTTTTTTGCATATCTGTAAGTAGTTGAATCTGCTTGGCATAAAACTTTCTCTTTGAATCCCCAATTATTTTCCTTTATTGAGGATGGAAGACTTACATGATATTGATTTTGACTCAGATATGAAAGAGAGGACTACATCTGCAGGGACAAAAATGCAGCCTTTACTGTCTGATTCTCCTTTCGGAGTCATTACTTGTAAGGCTGGAAACCGAATCTGTAGCAGTTTAACAGCAGAAAATCCTTTGACGAGCACCAGATTTTGTGATCTCTGTTGCAGTGAGCCTGGTTTTTGCGGAGACTGCTGTTGTATACTTTGCAGGAAGCTTATTGTTTTGGACTATGATGGGTACAGTTACATCAGATGTGAAGCTACGGTAGTTGATGGCCACATATGTGGACATGTTTCCCATCTAGAGTGTGCTCTACGAGCTTATATGGCTGGGACAGTCAAAGGAAGCATCAATTTGAATGCAGAGTATCTCTGTCGATATTGTGATTCAAGGACAGATTTGGTTCCACATGCTTTGAAGCTTTTAAGCATTTGCACATCTGTTGCTTCTTATGCTGACATCAAAAAGATTTTGAATCTTGGCATTAGTATTTTGTGTCACTCACAAAAAAGTAGTGCAAAAGAGTTGTTGGATCGTATTAAATCAATCAATGCAAAGGTATAGCTAATTGATTAATGGTACTTCGTTTCCTATGACACTATCTTTTTTTTCCAGTTTTGAGGTTTAGTTACTAGAATAACCAATTTGATAATCATATCAGCTTGTGAAAGGAGTCGGCATTCAAGATGCATTGAAAAGGGAAAACTGTGGGGATAGCACTGGTAACTTCTCTATCTTGTCATAGTCTTGCTTGTGTTGACCTGTCACTTCGACTTGAATATCTGTATTTGAGCAAGATATTTATGTGCAAATGTGTTTATTTTGTTTTAAGTATAGTCTATTTCATGATAAAAATATATACATCTGTGCATTGTAAGTTATGTCTACTTCAGTTCTTCCTGTTGTCCACAGATACCAAAAACGATTGGTGCAAACTAAACTGCAATATGACAAGAAAATAAAATTGGAGTGCCTTGGAAAGAGTATGAAAGAGGAATTATTTGTTGCATGATCTGTATCACCGCATTAGTATGTGAAACAAAAGAGGATGGTGTGGGGTGAGGAGGTGAATCGAAATTATTTTCGAATGTTAGTCAAGTTATAATTGGTCAACTGTTGATTTCTTCAAGTCGATTACCCTAGAGTTTAGACAATTAGATAAAACAACATATTATATAAGGCATAAAGAGATAAAAGACACAGTTGACACAGATTTTTATACTAGTTCAGATCACCGATGTGGTGCCTAATCCAGTCCCCTTGGGTTTCCTTAGAGTTTGAATGTTAATAGTTAGACAGATAGCTAGCCAGTTGTTATCCTCGAGAAGTTTCACATTCTTCTTCTTATAAAACTGAAAAGTAGTCGAAAGATAATCTTATTCATTCAGTACCCACACTTTTAAATACGACAGATAAGAATAACCTACAGCTACACTTAAGGAAACCAACTACTACCTGAACTCCTAAAAAATAGGGGGAGTCATCTATTGATACTCTAAAATAGTATTTGTTACAGGAACTAATAATTAGAGTAACTAATGATTAATACACCCACTCAAGTTAGGCCTAGTGCAACAATGCCTAACTTGGAACAACACTATTCAAAGGCTGGTTTTGGCAAGGGCTTGGTAAATCCTAAATGTATCAGCAAGTTGATCACAAGCGTAAGTGTGTGTAACAAGACCTCGTGTGCTTGAACTTGGTTCCTAACATAACAGAACTTGGGACCTAGCTGTTATTCTGTTTGGTGTGGGATCTGGTTTTGTTGCTTGATATGGCCACTCATAGAGTCCATTCTTATTCCGATCTTGTACCAGTGGCTTTTGGGAATGCAGGTCCTTCCAAATAAAAGTAATAGGAAAAAACTCAGCAGATGTCAGATTGTCTTGACGAAACTTGGCGGACAAAAATCAAGTTTTTTTTATTGATGAGGACAAAGAGTGTTAGAAATTAAAGCCTAAAAGCAGAATTAGATGCTTGTATAAGAGATTGAACCAGTATGAGTTATAGAAATGGTTTTACAGTCACCCATGGATATGCCCTCATTGCCTGTATACTCTTCAAGATTGTGCGGATCAGTGGTGACATGATGAGTCCCGCCAGAATCCAAAACCCAAGACCAGAAGTAAAGTTGGCCTTAGCTTCAAAATGATTGTTCGATTCAAAACAATATACATCTGCAGTGTGACCTAATTTTTGGCACAGTTGGCAGCAGACAGATTGTCTCGAATTCGACCTCCAGTCTTGCTTACTGTTGTTGCTGGACTTTTGAGTTACAGGAGGTTTCCATTGTTGATTGTTGAAGTGATTAAGATTGTTCCTATAAGACTTGGATGGCATGTTCACCTTCTGTGTGACAGCAGTTGTGATCATGGAAGATAAAAAGTTCATAATCTGTAAGCTTGTGAAACAACTCTTCAAAACTCAAGGAAGAATCCCTTGATCTTATGGAAGCAGAGATTTCACGGTACTCAGGGCCAGTCCGCTAAAAATCTTAACAATAAGTTCATCATCTCTTACAGCTAAACTTAAGGAAACTAACTAGTACCTGAACTCATAACAATAAGGGGGTCTTCTATTGATACTCTAATAATTACAGACAGTAACTAATGCTTGATACTTTTGTGATGATGATCTGCTTTTATATTGCGTGGCTGCTTCTTTACCGATGCTTGGACAGAATGGAATTGATATTAATTCGCTGATCTTCAACTAATCTCTGATCTGGAATGTCACTGAATTTGATCTGAGAAGAAGAGAAGTTGCGCAATCTTCTTCTCTGATTTCCAGTGTTTTACTCCTAAGGGATTTTCTCGCTCATAGTCAAATTTGTTCGGCTTGTTCTTTCTTGTGGTTAGCGTGTGTTCTTTTTCCTTCATTCAAATCTATCTTAGACAATTCATTCTTCCTTGATTCATGCCTTCATTTCACAGATTTTGGATGTCTCATTTTTTTGTTGACACACATCATTTTGGATGAAGCTAACGTTATTGGTTCTCTGCCTTTAGCAATACTGCTTAGATTTCAGCCTATCTGTTAGGCTGATTTATGCAGATAGATATTGTTGTTATTGTTCTTGTGATTCTTCTTGTTGGGCTTGATGGGCAACCATATTTTCTAAAGATGATTGTCTATTCGTATTTCTGGAATCTTGATTTAGTGCTCAATTTGTTATTATTATCGTATCTTGTGGCAATTCATACCCTACATATTTCTAATGTCATGTAGGATTCTTTTAATCCTTCAAATTTTGGACAATGATTTTCATGAAGTTAATTTCTGTATTTTTCAGCTAACTGTGGTACCTCGCAAGATCAAAATCTCAGTCAGAAGAGAAAGACACTGGATGACTCAAATCAGCCTGAACTTTGATTGTAAAGTTACCCTTATGGGAGGCAACAAGTACACAGTGGAATGTGCAAGCTAGTCCCAACTTCAGCGTTACAAAAAATGATTTGGTATTATGATTTGATACATTGCTACTCGTACATTAATACATTATCACCATGTGCTCAAAAAGAAAGAGCCCAAGTGTTTTCATTATTTCAATGGAACTATATACCTTGTTGTTTAAGTAAACATACATATGTATGTTACAATTGCCAAGAACTTGTTGTTTTGCGTATGTACTATTTCATACTAACTTTGGACATATGGTGTTCAAAACTTTATCCAATATTTGAAGTTTTATATGACTGAAGTTTAGATATATAGTATACATGATTGAAGTTTCGTCATAAGCATATATTCTGATATACTAATTGTTTGTGTAATTGATACATCAAATATGAAAAAGTTAACTATTGTACAAAAATAAGTTGGTCAGCGTCTCTACACACACAANAACACCTCTAGATCCACTATCAAATTCTCCACGGCCATGGTCATCCTTGGGCACCGTCACTACAAGCTCTCTGTCTACAAATACTGTTGTGGCCAGCTCTGGCATAGTCGAAGCAGGCAACCTGTACCTCCATGCATCCACATTCAATTTTTCATCCTCATCACCATCTCCATTTCCTTTTCTTACAACGATCTTCGTTACCCCAGGATGAATCTCTACTGCCTGTGCCCTCACTTGTCCATCCCCAGCTCCTTCTAGTTCGATTTTCGCCACGAAACCGAAGAATCCTTCCTTCTCTTCCACCGCCACATTTGCATCAGAACGGAACGGCAATTGCAGAAAGTAGTTAAATACATGAGGAAGTCTCCGGAGTTTCTTCATTGCGGAATTAGGAATGTGTTGTTGCTGTTCTGAAAAATTTGAATCAATTCCTCCAATTTTTGTTTTCAGGGAGAGAGGATGTGCTCTCATACCCTGAATTGTTGAGGTTAAAACGATAAGAAGAAGACAAATGTTGATAAGATTCAAAACTCCAATAGGGCAATTTGGGATTCTATTGACCTAAGTGTGTATCCAATAGGGCAATTACCTTGTTAGGGATCACACTCGACGAAATCCACGAACGAATTCTTGGTGTTCTCGCGTCTTCTTCTCCCTTCTCCTCTTTTCTTCTCTCTCTCAAATCCCTATTTTATTCTCTAAATGTGAAAATTGATTGGGATCAGCTTAGACCCCAACTTATTACCCTTAAAACTAATATAATAACTAGTTTCTGAGGACGTACTTCGCACGTGTGTTTCATGTAAATTTTTATAGATACGTTAGAATGACTAAAATCTCATAGAAATATATATATAATTATAATGAATAATAAAATGTATCAATTACAAAATTCAAAGACTTACGGCGATAAAACATTCATAGAAAACTAAATTAAGAAGTCTAAAAGAGTGAAAAAAAGACAAAAAGAAACAGAATATTTAAGTAAAAATACAATATAGACATTATTCTTATAAGATTGATGTATATAGATGAAAATATAAGTACAAAATTAGTACATAACTCTCTGAGTTTTTATCGACTCCTTTCATATCCTATCAAAATTCAAGAGTCTTCATCATCTATTTTTACTATAGAATAGCCTAATAATCTTCATAGGGGTTTCATGAGATAAAGAAGTTGAATTTATATAAATAGAATAGAAGGAATATCAAAAGATATCTTAAAATTTTAGTTTAAATGTTTGAAGGTTATGAATATGAAAAGATGAGAGTTATGAATATTAAGAGTATAAAAGTTAAATAAGTAATTAGAAAATAATAATAAATAAATGAAGAATATGAAAAAAAAAATTAAAGTTAGCAAACCATGTAAAAAGAACAACTAAAGTTCTTATCATGTAATTAAGCATTAATGAATTAAATTTGTGAAGCTAGAGTCATTCTTTAATAATAATCAAGAGGACATTATCAATGTGCGTCTCCATTTTGTAGATTTGCACCCTTTAAATTATTAAATTTCGTTATTTATCATAAAGGATAATACTTTATCCACATCAATTATATTATTCATGAGAGGGGGTTAAGGAAAAAGTTATAAGAAGAGGGAAAGAAAAGAAATTTAGGTAAGATTTTTTTTTTAAAAAATTATAACTATTATATACATATAGATTATAGATGATAAATATTAATAAATTAGATATTTAATTAGGAATTAATCTTAGGAAGTTTAAAAGTCATTAACATTTAATTAAATTTATACAATCAAATATTTAAATATTTTATAATAATTTAATTTGTAGAAAGGGTAAAACCGTAATTTAACTTTCAACTTTTTTGTTCATGCTTTTAGTAATATATGATTAATTTAGGAAATGACCAAAACACCCTTAACAAATCCGGATTTGGAATTTCCTCTGCTCAACAGCCCAACTTCTAGAAGTCATATCTCCCTCATACAACCTCGGAATTTCGCAAACTTGAAATCGTTCGAAAGATCTTCCGACGAGCTTTCAATTCATATAAAGAAGGCATAATACATATATTGGACCCTAAACTTGGCTTCAAATTTTAACTTTGACCTCAAACTTTCATAGTGCACAAATAGGCACTTTAACTATCCTATCTTTCAATAAATAAACACGCAATTCCTACCTGGCAAAATGCGTGAAATGCACGCATTTTGCGCCAGTGAGGGGTAATTTTTTAAGCCCACAACGGTAAAAAAATGTTGAAATGACAATTCTACCCTTAATGAATCTCTTTTATATTAATTAAAATTAGTTTTATTTTTTTTAAGTTTCAAAATAACGTGTAAGATATTTTTTTTAAAAAAAGACGTGTAAAATGTTTAATTACTTGGCAGTCACTAATACACGTGGGAGCGTTTGCATTTCACGCACTTTGGCTTCAAAAATCGCGTGTTTATTTATTGAAAGATAGGCTAGTTAAAGTGCCTATTTGTGCACTATAAAAGTTTGAGGTCAAAATTAAAATTTGAAGTCAACTTTAGGGTCCAATATATGTATTATACCTATAAAGAACTCATTCAAACTCATCCTGAGCTGGAAGTTATGGCTGTTTGAAAATGGTCAAAACTTACCTTTAAAATGTGGAAATTTTCCAGATTCCTTTACGAAGAAGTCACCTAACAAACTGAGGTGTTGTGAAGGAATGATAAAACCAATTATGCATGGATTGAATGTGGATACATATTGGAACTGATGTGTTGTCAAAAGGAACTAAGTATTCCCTGAAAGTTTATAAATGGTTTCACATTTAAGTTAAGAATGGAAACTGAGATTTTCAAAGAGCTTTCGGGCTAGTTTTCGGATAAGAATTATCCCTTTCTAAATAAAGCAAAAAAGGAAACTGAGATTCTCAAGATAGCCTTTTAAGCTAAGTTTTGAGCACTAATATCAAATCACATAAGTAAGTAACTATGTTTTAAAAACATAGAATTACAAATGAAGCAACAACACTACATCAAAATATTATAAAAAGATGAGAAATACGAAAAAGTCACCTAACGAACTGATATGATGTCAAAAGGAATGACAAAATCAATTATGCACATCAAAAATATTTTTTTTAAATTGTGCTAAACCAACCAAAGGAAGGTCATATCAATTTATAAAAACATTTTTGATGTGCATAATTGATTTTGTCATTCCTTTTGACACCACATCAGTTCGTTAGATTACTTTTTCGTATTTCTCATATTTTTATAATATTTTGAGGTAGTGTTGTTGCTTCATTTGTAATTATATGTTTTTAAAACATAACTACTTACTTCTGTGATTTGAGATTAATGCTCAAAATTTAGCTCAAAAGGCTATCTTGAGAATCTCAGTTTACTTTCTTGCTTTATTTAGAAAGGGATAATTCTTATCTGAAAACTAGCCCCAAAGCTCTTTGGAAATCTCAATTTCAGTTCTTAACTTAAATGCGAAAACATTTATAAACTTTCACGGAATACTTAGTTCCTTTTGACAACATATCAGTTCCAATATGTATCCACATTCAATTCATGCATAATTGGTTTTATCATTACTTTTGACAACACATCAATTCGTTAGGTGACTTTTTCGTAGTTCTCATCTTTTTATAATATTTGGATGTAGTGTTGTTGCTTATGTAACAACAAAGGTTAAGCTAAGAAAAACAAGAATAATCAAATTTGGAAATATGTAATGGAATCTGGTAAATTTCCACATTTTAGAAGTGAGTTTTGACCATTTTCAAACGGCCATAACTTCCAGCTCAGGATGAGTTTGAATGAGTTCTTTATAAGCATAATACATATATTGGACCTAAACTTAGCTTCAAAATTTAACTTTGACCTCAAACTTTTGTAGTGCACAAATAGGCACTTTAACTACCCTATCTTTCAATAAATAACCACGCGATTTTTTAAGCCAAAGTGCGTGAAATGCAAACGCTCCCACGTGTATTAGTGAGCCAATCAGTGGTTGCCAACTAATTAAACATTTTACAAGTCTTTTTAAAAAAAAAAATATATTATATGTCATTTTGAAACAAAAAGAAAATTAATTTTAATTAATATAAAAGAAATTCATTAAGGGTAGAATTGTCATTTCAACATTTTTTAACCGTTGTGGGCCTCAAAAATTACCCCTCACTCGCACAGAATGCGTGCATTTCACGCATTTTGCCAGGTAGGAATCGCGTGTTTATTTATTGAAAGATAGGATAGTTAAAGTGCCTATTTGTGCACTATGAAAGTTTGAGGTCAAAGTTAAAATTTGAATCCAAGTTTAAGGTCCAATATATGTATTATGTCTTCTTTATATGACTGGAAAGCTCGACGGAAGATCTTCCGGACGATATCAAGTTTGTAAAATTCTGAGGTTATATGAGGGAGATATGACTTCCAGAAGTTGGGATGTTGAGCAGAGGAAATTCCAAGTCCGGATTTGTTAAGTGTTTTAAGGGTAATAAGTTGGGTTCTAAGCTGATCCCAATCAATTTTCACATTTAGAAAATAAGTTAGGGATTTGAGTGAAAAGAGAAAAAAGGAGAAGGGAGAAGAAGACGCGAGAACGCCAACAATTCGTTCGTGGATTTCGTTAGGGGTGATCCCTAATAAGGCATGTAGATCACTCGGTGTTAGATTCTTTCACCCACACCCAAATTTCAGTAAAGTTTGAATTAGAGAATGATGAACATGGAATTCTTGATGAAACATTGTGAAATCTTGTTGGTTGATTTGTAGTTGATCTCTAGTAGTTGGGTTCTTGTTTCCGGACTGTTTTCGGGTCTAAACTATTGGGTAATGAGTTAATTAGAGATCCTAAGTTTTTGGGGTGGAATCCGTGGGAGTTTGTACAGAGTTCTCTGGCGCGCCGTGCCTGAGGAAAGCCTATGGCCGACAGGCCCTGGCGCTCCACGTCTATCAGAGCGCCAATACCCCCTGGAGACCCCGTTCTTTTCCTATCTTTTCGTACTAGTTTCTAAGTGATGAACCCTTCATTCCTAGTTGATTCCAACACTCTAGAGTACATATAATATATATATATGATTTCTCATTTAGTCATTCTTCTCACTACTCATAAATAATAATTTCAAAATATATTTATACTAAAGTAGAATACTCTATTGAGAGCCAAATAAGCATGTCAAATGAACTGATTAATCTTTCATTAATATGAATTTCATCCGTAATTAAGATACATAGCAGAACATGAATTGTATATTACTATTTTCTTCATGTAGGACACAAAATATTCTAATAAAAAAAACAAAATCATATGAAAGTACATCAACATATATAAAAAGGAAATATATAATACTTAGGACGGACAAAAAGGAGCGGATAAAAACAAAAAAAAAATTACTGCACATACAAAATGATTTGCAAAGTTCATTTTTGCATGATCATCTCTCATCATCCTCTTGTCATTTACATGAAGATCATGCTAGGTGATTTATAGAAGTAGCTATGATGACCTTTGAGTAGATAATTAATTTGCATTAAATTAGTTCAATGATTTTAGTCCATATCATATTTGTTTAATGGAAAAACTTTTCAAATACTCCTGATTTTTACAATAGAGTAATTAATTATTAATGTGAATTTGATTCATGCACCAATCTAAATGAGTTATTTATTAAATATTTAATTATATTTTATAATATTTATTTAATTATTTTAATGATTCATGCGCCAATCTAAATGAGTTATTTATTAAATATTTAATTATATTTTATAATATTTATTTAATTATTTTAATATAAGGATAAAATGGTAATTCAACTTTGAGCTTTGAATCTTCCCACTTATAATATGATATATATATATATACTTAGATATTTAAGCATGTTTTCAGTAAGCATTTCTTTATATTGCATTTATTTTAACTGCGTATATTGAATAAGAGTTAGTAGATCATGAGTTGAGTAGAGCCAAGGTAAATATTCATTCTTACTCCCTTTCAAGCCTTGGTTTTGTTAGTTCTCCAACTCGCATACTCTTACATTCAATGTACTGATGTCAGTTGGTCTGCATCATTTTATGATGCAGACGCAGGTAACCACGATCAGCATGTGGCGTTTCGTTGATCCAGATTGAGCTCCAGAATCAGTGGTGAGCCTCTTTACTTTCCAGAGGACATCCATTTCATTTACTTTTAGTAGTTTAGTTTTAGGATGTTGTGGGGTATGTACCAACATCCCTCTTCAGTCAGTTTAGAGTCTTTGTGGACAATAGTAATTTTTTTTAGAGTTTGTTTCAGTTATTGAGAGTTGCATGTCATTTTAGCCAAATTTATGATATGAAGTATTTCTTTAAATATGTTTTAGTCTTGCTTAGGTTGAGTTTAGTATTCCATTGAGTTAAGTAAGTCAGGCCAAGGGTTTGCTTGAGGTCCAACAATGGCATTCGAGTTTCGATTCCGCCCAAGGTTGTAGGCTCAGGGCGTGACAACTTCATTTGTAATTCTTTTTATTTTATATGAGCGTGGGTATATCTTGTAACGAAAATATATTTGTCAAGTTATTATAATTTTTGTTGCCTCTCATTACATATGTTCTTTTATCACTATACTCTTATTTTAATTTTCTTTTTTATTAGGTATCTAAATAAATCAAAACTTCAATGTTTTTCGGTGTGAATACTTCGGTAGGCCAAATTCATCTCAATTTAGCATGTTCAAGAAGTAAAATATAAATAATAGTAACCTGCAAAATTCCTTCATGCTTTCTCGATTCTTTTGTATATTGTTTTTTTTTGTCTCTAAAGTTTTAGGATTCTTGTAATCCAGTAAAAGACAGTTTCTTGTGATCAAGTTCCAACATAGTTTTTGGTGAATCAAAAGTGAAAAGATAACAATAATTAATTACCTAAAGTAAAAGCTCATAAATGTACGGGCTATCTTCTTACGAATCGATATTAGATTTAAGCGAAGAAATATGTATATATTACTATAAATTTAGATAAGTTTTATTATTTTACCATATAATATATGGAGCATTGTTTTTATTATATGAAGTTTCTAACTACATAAATCACCCACAGAAGAAAGTTCCCTGAGTTATATAT
>NC_028642.1:46736335-46756581 GCF_001406875.1 Solanum pennellii | reverse complement strand
TATATATATATATATATATATATATATATATATATATATATATATATTCATGTGGATTGTTGCTTAACATCTTTTTTATTAATTAAAGTACAGATTGCATACTATATATATACCATCAACTATTCAAATGATGTGTGTGTAGATTTACTCTCTAATCCAAATTAAGTGAATTGTCAAAAGTTTTTTTATAGTTCAAAATAAGTGAAATTTTCAAAGTTCAAGATAATTGTTACTAGGATTTTTGTTTCCGTATCTATCCTTTCTTTTAATGCTGTTATTAATTACTTTACGTTTGTTAAGAGAATAATTTAGGAATATTAATAATTAAAAAATTAGTCATTAATGTTGTCCTTAAATATTTTTGTTTAAGAGGAGAGTTATAATATATAAACTAGAGGAAGTACAATTGATTTCCCTAATACATAATTAATTATATTCAAAGAATGATACAATATAATTACTCTTCTAATTATTGCTCGTTAAGGAATGTGACAGGTGTGTACCAATTCACACATGGAGGGAATATAAAAGTTTTTGAATATTAAAAAAAAACTTATTACAGCCTTCGCATTTCACAAGGCCGTTTTAGGGTTTTGATTTTTTCTTTTTCCTTTGCTTTTGAATTTTATGTTTTTCTTGTTTGTCTAGGATTAGCAGGAGAACAATTTAGTCAAGTTCCTAATCTCTCAGGTATGTTCTCAAATTCAATCAGGGTTTTCTGTTAATTAATATATTTGTCCTCAATGCTTAAAAAATAATGTTTTTTTTTTCTTCAAGTAGGTAATGTACTCATTTGTGTTAAAAGCTTTTTATTGTCTTCTTTACTCCACATTAGTTTCATGTTCTCCTCGATTGTATCAATGGTATTAGAGTGATCCATCACCCATTGTGCCATGGAGGCGCCTGACCACTTAACTTGTCCTCAGGTGCAAGTTGGTATTTGTAAACAGTTAATCTACAGTTGGCAGATGCAATTATAGCATTGACTTATAGAGATTCAAAAATAATTTTTGAGATAAATACTAGAATGTACACCTAAGATTTGAATATCTAAAACAAATTTTGAACCCCATTGGCCACTACACTAGTATCTTACCTTATGTCAAGGGGATTCAACAATTTACACATAACTAGGAAAATTGGGTCTGCCATAATTGCACAGTATTTTTTTTTAGTGAAGGGGGTCCAATTGAATACATTGCGAGAAACTAGTTCCTCCACTAAATAAAAGCGCTAACTATCACTACTACCTATCCTAAATGGAATTGTCTCCTACAAATAGTAAGTTTAATTAAATATATAGTCGAGTTGATTGTTTCTTATAAAACTAGGGGTGAAGTAAATTCAAAACATAGCATTAATGAGAGGAAACCGATAAAGAGTTGTATAAATTCTAATGTTTATATCAAGCATGCTGCATTATACAAGCATTCTGCTGGTTAGGTCGCCAATATTTGTAGTTCTTACATTTATTTTCATATGAAGTATAGTTTTTATAGCCAAAAACAGTTTGCTTTCTGATGTGGACTTTGACATTTCTTTTCTTTATTATTTTTTTACAATTTCAGACTTTCATTGGTATCAACGGAGTTAGAGATTTCCAGCTAAATGTCAGCCAACGAGGAGGTTGGGGAGAGTCTTGCACTTGTTGTATATAATGAGAGTGCATCTACAATCAATGAAACTGGGCTTCAACTGTATCCAGTTTCTGAGAATGAATATGGTGAAGGTTTACCATATGCTCCTATGGATTGGCCAAATGTTGGTGATAAGTGGGGATGGAGGACAGGGAAAAGAGTTACAAACAAAGGCACCTTCAAAGATAGATATTTGTATCTTCCGGAGCGTTTTCAGGCACCGAAAAATGGAAAGGAAAATGCCTTTCGAAGTAAGGCTTTAGTAAAAAAATATCTCCAATCTGCGTACCCTGGTATGGATATTGATCAATTCTTTGCCTCATTCAGTTGGATGATTCCTTCAAAGCAATCGGCAAGCTCAAAAGGTTAGCTTCAACAAGGCTCTTCGGTATATATCTTGTAGAGATTTATTCAGTTGTTTGCATCACTTAAAAGAAGCAGTAATAACCACATGGCTCACTGTGTATACTAAACTTCAAAATAAATTTAATATTTACCGAGTTATGTGTAAGGATCGATTCCAAATCACATGTCTCACCTCTTGGCCTTTACACGTATGCATCCGTGTCCATGGACTTTGTTCCATCTCTAATCTTTACGTAGTAGTTTGTTTGTTTCCTTTTCTGTCAAATGTGAATGTTATGATACCAGTTACAAGTACTTGCAGTTTACCAAACAAAATGTGAAAATTCGTATAATATACTGCTAGGAGTAAACTTTGTTATGTTCTCATATTTAATGAGAGTATTTATTCTAATACTCATTGAGAAGTATTTTGAATATCCATTAATATAGATATATATTGGTTAAGCTTTGAGATTGCTCATTTTACTTTAGAAATTATTAAGGAAGTCATTGACATCCATTTTTCGTCGAATTGTGTATTATAGAAATCAAAATATATAAAAATGTAAACACAATTGTGTTGTCCGTACGGAAAGTATTTGGAATGGTTGTTGTATTTTGGAGAATGTAATTACCTGTTTTATAATTGTTTTATAATGTTTAATTATCCGCAACAGAAAAAATACGCAATTTAATCTAACAAAATGAGATTTAAAGAGGGTAAAGTGTATGTTGACCTTACTACTACTTAGGTAGAGAGATTATTTATGATAGATCCTCAGCTCAAGAGAAATAACAGTCATACGTAGTATAGAGAAAGAAATAACATAAATGAAAAATTTATAGCAAGATACTATAGACAATCTTACAAATCAACCTGAACAAAAGTAAAAAACAAGGTAAAACAATAATTGAACTACAAAAGGAAATGAATAATAATCAAACTCAAAGGTTGAAGGAGAGAAATAGTTGGAATTTTTAAGATATATCCAATTTCATTCACAAGGTTAAATGGAAATGCATTGTATATCTATTGATGCGGAAATATTGTGGATTAACTGGCACACAATCACAAACAAAGAAAAACTAGAGAAGAAGAATAACACAAGGATTTAATGAAGTTCAGTTAGGCTTACTCCTCCCGACAAAGCAGATAGAGTTTTTCATTATGAAAGAAAAAAAGAAGCTTACAATACTTAAGAATCTCTTAGACTATATTGTGTATCATGTCTTAGAATCCCCAAGTGGTAGGATTAGGAAAATACTATATTAATGGTGTGCTGCTTCTTTGTGTTCACTGGTAGATCCTGTAGGAAATATGGAAGGAAAATAGTATCTTTAGAGAATGTTCAAGTTCATTATAGGCTACTTAAGGCCACTTGAGATGATTACTATCATCAACTACATTTGTATTTATAGTAATAATGTAAATCAAATGTTTTGCACAAATAACTAAATACATGTATCACAATTTACTAGATACATGTATTACAAAATTCTAAAAAGACTTCTTGAAAAATTAACACGACTGATGGAAACACCATCATAATGTGGCTGGATACTTCCATTTGAAACACCCCCATGTCCAAGCTGCATCCTTCTCGAAACAGGAGAAAACGATCCTAGGATGTTATAATACCATCAATACGTTGATTTAGCTGCTATGGGATGGTTTTCATCAATTTCAGAGCCAGAGGCATAGCAAACATAGATACAATCCTTATAATCGACTGCAAAAAATTTGCCATTGAAATATACTACATCAGTAATTTGTCCATTGTAGGGCGATAGTCTGGTCCATAACAAATCACCTGGTCTCCATAGAGTGAGGAAACTGAAGTCTCCCTCAATGATCATTAGTCAGATGTATGAGAAGGATTAGCTGACAAAAATACTTTATGGATAGAGATTGCTCGTGAGAAAGTGACGTGTCCACAATATTCATTATTTCTCGAATGGCACTTGGTATAGAATTTTATCTGGCAGCTGGATTTCAACACCAGAAAATGGATGCAACAGACTTGTTTCGTTCTGGCCTATTCAGAATGTTACAAGTCATCTCATCGACTCAACACACCTTTTTCCCCTAGAACCAGAAGATTGGAGTTAAGCTCAGACCAATCAGACATTTTTTCAGTTTTAAGTCTTAACTAACTAAACGATTCAAATAAATAGTTGGAAAATACCTAAATTTAAGTGAATCGAGTTTCTGGCGAACACGGAGGATAGTAAGGATTCAGCCGGAGATGGAAGCTGAGAGCGGCGGATCTACCACTGAACACAGAGAAGCAGTTAATATAGTATTTTCCTAATCCTAAAAGAACAATATTCTCCTTTTCCAAATTTATTAGTACAAAGGGTCTCCTAATTAAACTAATACTAATTATAGTTACCTAAAATAAACAAGAGAATATAATTGAAAACATAATTAACAAATCTTCCCTTTGGCTTGAATTCCTTTCATCAATTGAAATAAAACATATCTGCCTTGCTCCAAGCCCTCCACAGGGCTAACTGAGTACAAGTCACACCAATCAAGTCTAGGCATCGTATCTCCTGTATTATTATGTATAGATACTTTCTTTACATCAACAACCCCTTTAGATACAACATCTCAGACAATATGATGTTTGACTACCTGTTGTCCCATTGGCAACGAACCAAGCTTCCATGTTTGATTCTTTTGAAGAGACTCGATCTTTTCACCCATAGCACCAACCCAACAATCTACTTTTGAACCAGAAATAGCTTCTTTATATCTATTAGTACCATGCATGTCAATGGTCTCTGCCACTGATGATAAAGCAAATTCTATAAAATTTGCACATCTAAAAGGTTTTCAGTAACCACGTTTGCAAATCTTTTTTGTTGGTTGATTACTCTCTTTTTCCTACCTGTTATATGCTTGTTGTTGTATAGGTGCATCATAATTATCATATTCATTAATGTATTGCACCTCCTTTACTTTTGAACTATTGGGTGATCTAGCAGAGATTCAAGTTCTACCTCTATGCGGTCACTAACACCGTAATTTGTTTCTGCTATTGCCTTTTCTTATAACTGTCTACTGATGCATATTCATTGAATATCACATCCGTGCTAGTAATTAACCCCGGAGTCTTTTCTTCTGTGCACTACAATCTGTAACTTTTCATCCCAGTTGCATACCCTAGAAATATGCACTTCTTTGAACTCGGCTCAAGTTTTACATCCCTTACATGAGCATAAGCAGAAAACCCAAAATATTCTTAAATTTGAATCAGCAGACCAACCGGATCAAACTTCAAAGGGAGTTTTAAGCGCAATGTATTGACTCATATATCCAAGTCGCAAATGTCACAATTGGGATTGATTCAGATCACTCTTCCCAGCACTACAATTGTTTCTCCTTCAACTTCACTGGCTTGTAGATAACAAAGTCCAGAATGAAGCTTACCCTTCATGAGTACCATGGAGCCTTTACATAATTTTGTTAGTACTAGAAACTAGCAAGAAAAAAGGACTTAGTTCAAAAGCAGTTATTTTCATTCATATATCATATCTCAAAAAAAAAAAAACATATATCTACATAAGCTTTTACAAAGTATGTAGAGGACCATTCATATCCAACCACTATTGACTTTCTAGCAGAATGTATTCCATAATCCAAGGACTACCTTTCCTTTATATACTAAACATAATATTTAAAAAGAACTATTAAACAAAAACCATCTAAAAAAATCTCATTTTCTAACACTCCTCCTTGAGATTTTTCTTGGACCCCAACTTAGCCCTTAAAACTTCAAATTTGCCCTTAGGAAGAGCCTTGGTCATAATGTCTGCAATCTGCTGATCTGAGTTGCAATGAACAAGTTTAACTTCGCCATCCTTCTCTGCTTGCCTGATAGCGTAAAACTTTACATTTATATGCTTTTAACGACCATGTTGCACTGAATTTTCGGCCATAGATATTACTGATTTGTTGTCAACCTTAATGTAGTAGCTTCAATGTCATTTTTTGCTCCAGATCACGTAGAATATTTCTTAACCATAGAGACTGATTAGTTGCACCAGCAGCAGCGATGTATTCTGCTTATGCAGAAGATAAAGCTACCATCTCTTGCTTCTTTGAATTCCATGAGAACATGCCTGAACCAAGTGTAAAAGCATATCAAGAAGTGCTTTTCATATCATCGACGCTTCCTGCCCAATCACTATCTGAGTAACCCATCAGTTGCCCTTGCTCTTCCCTTTTAAACAAAATACCATAATCAGCAGTTCCATTGATATATCTCAACGTTTGTTTAGCAACACCAAGATGAACTTGACTTGGAGCTTGCATAAACCTCGATAGTAGACTTGCTGCAAACATGAGATCGGGTCTTGTTGCTGTCAAATACAGCAAACTACCAATCAAGAATATCCAATTGAAATAAAACATATCTGCCTTGCTCCAAGCCCTGCACAGGGCTAACTGAGTACAAGTCACACCAATCAAGTCTAGGCAATGCCTAAAATTATTGGTCCAGACTGTCTTGGTCATCGTATCTCCTGTATTATTATGTGTAGATACTTTCTTTACATCAACAACCCCTTTAGATACAACATCTCAGACAATATGATGTTTGACTACCTTTTGTCCCCTTGGAAATGAACCAAGCTTCCATGTTTGATTCTTTTGAAGAGACTCGATATTTTCACCCATAGCACCAACCCAACGATCTACTTTTGAACCAGAAATAGCTTCTTTATATCTATTAGTACCATGCATGTCAATGGTCTCTGCAATTGATGATAAAGCAAATTCTATAAAATTTGCATATCTAAAAGGTTTTCAGTAACCACGTTTGCAAATCTTTTTTGTTGGTTGATCACTCTCTTTTTCCTACCAATTGCAATGTTATATGATTGTTGTTGTATAGGTGCATCATAATTATCATATTCATTAATGTATTGCACCTCCTTTACTTTTGAACTATTGGGTGATCTAGTAGAGATTCAAGTTCTACCTCTATGCGGTCACTAACACCGTAATTTGTTTCTGCTATTGCCTTTTTCTTGTAACTGTCTACTGATGCATATTCATGGAATATCACATCCGTGCTAATAATTAACCCCGGAGTCTTTTCTTGTATGCACTACAATCTGTAACTTTTCACTCAAGTTGCATACCCTAGAAATATGCACTTCTTTGAACTCGGCTCAAGTTTTACATCCCTTACATTAGCATAAGCAGAACACCCAAAATATTCTTACATTTGAATCAGCAGACCAAACTTCAAAGGGAGTTTTAAACGCAATATCTGTAGATGGAGATCTATTGACCAAATAACAAGTTGTATTGATGACTTCAGCCCAAAAATCCTTGATAACACATGAAAGCATACTTCATGCTTATTACAAAGTGTTCTGTTCATGTGTTCTGGAACACCATTTTGTTGTGGTTTTCCAATGCAAATGTGGTGTCTCACTATGCCTTCTTTATTGAAGACGTTATTGAACTCTAAGTTGCAAATTCCAACCTATTCTTAGTTCGAGACGTTAAACTTTTCTTTCGATTTGCCTCTCAAAGATCGTCTTCCATTTAAAAAATGTTAAAAATTCCTCATATTTTATTTTCAATAAATACACCATACCATCCTTGAGAAATCGCCAATCAAAATCATGAAGTACCTTGCACCACTTTTCGAGGGAATTATGTTTAAACCCCACAAGTCCAAATGTATATAATCTCACTTGTCTTTGGTCTTGTGTAAAGCCTTCTTGCTGAACATCACCCTTGTTTGCATACCAAACACACAATGCTCACAAAAATTTAAAGCTTGATTTATGTAACCATCCAACAATTTTTTCTTGTTCAACAAAGACAATCCCTTGTCACTCATTGACTCATATATCCAAGTCGCAAATGCAGTTATTTTCATTCATATATCATATCTCAAAGAAAAACACATATATCTACATAAGCTTTTACAGAGTATGTAGAGGACTATACATATCCAACCTATTGACTTTCTAACAGAACGTATTCCATAAACCAAGGACTACCTTTCCTTTACATACTAAACATAATATTTAAAAAGAACTATTAAATAAAAAACATCTAAAAAAAATCTCATTCTCCGACACTCCTTGAGATTTTTCTTGGACCCCAACTTAGCCCTTCTCATTCTAAATAAAAAACATCCTTCTCTGCATGCCTGATAGCGTGAAACTTCACATTTATATGCTTTTTACGACCATGTTGCACTAAATTTTCGGCCATAGATATTACTGATTTGTTGTCAACCTTAATGTAGTAGCTTCAATGTCATTTTTTGCTCCAGATCACGTAGAATATTTCTTAACCATAGAGACTGATTAGTTGCACCAGCAGCGGCGATGTATTCTGCTTCTGCAGAAGGTAAAGCTACCATCTCTTGCTTCTTTGAATTTCATGAGAACATGCCTGAACCAAGTGTAAAAGCATATCCAGAAGTGCTTTTCATATCATCGACGCTTCCTGCCCAATCACTATCTGAGTAACCCATCAGTTGCCCTTGCTCTTCCCTTTTAAACAAAATACCATAATCAGCAGTTCCATCGATATATCTCAACGTTTGTTTAGCAACACCAACATGAACTTGACTTGGAGCTTGCATAAACCTCGATAGTAGACTTGCTGCAAACATGAGATCGGGTCTTGTTGCTGTCGAATACAGCAAACTACCAATCAAACTTCTATGAACTGTTGGATCAGTGACCCCCTTCAAACTTCGAAATCTTTTCATTGTGAACCAGTGTGGTCGGTACAGGCTTGCACCTCTCTATCTTAAACCTTTCAAGAATATCCAATGCATATTTTCTCAGAGAAATAAATATTCCAACAGTAGCTTCATGAATCTCCATTCCCAAAAAGTAACTCATTCACCCAAATCTGACATTTCGAACTTGGTCTCCATTTCTTGCACGAACTGATTCACCATAGCTTTATTGCTTCCTGTTACCAAGATCAACAACATAGAGTGACACCACAAACACGTCTCCTCCTTAAGCCTTCTTTACATATAAAGTGGCTTCATTTTCACTTCTCTTGAAGCCACGTTGAATGAGATGATCATCAATCTTACTGTACCATGCTCGAGGAGCCTGTTTTAGTCGATACAATGCCTTATGAAGTCGGTAGACTTTATCCTCCATTCTTGCAACTTGAAAGCCTTCTGGTTGATCAACATAGATCTCCTCCCGCAACAATCCATTTAAGAATGCTGATTTCACATAAATGATACAGCTTCCAATTTGACTGAGCTGCGAAAGCAAATAGCAGCTTGTATCATGTCGTGCAACAGGTGCAAACGTGTCTCCATCACAACAAGCCTGGCTTTGTATTTATAAACTGAGCTATCTGGATTGATTTGGTTCTACAAACCCACTTCCAAGTATCATTCTTTTCCATCATACCAATCTTCTCCCTCATGGCTTCAATTTAAACTTCATGTCTTGATGCTTCTTGATAGCTATTTGGTTCCGATATTGCAACTTTACATCTTTCATATATCTCGAAAAAGGACCTTGTCTTCAAAATTGGTGAATCAAGTGAGGATTCCCCGTCTGATTCTTCGTCTTCTTCCAGAGTTTGGGACCCAAATGATTTGGTTTAAGGCAGCGGACTCAAGTTCTAAAAAAAAATGCATTATATTTCTCAATTTGCTCCTTATCCCAGTTCCAATAAGCATGCTCATTCACGACTACATCTCTTCGGATTGTAATACATTTTTTTGCAAGTTGAAAACTCTAAAACGCTTGGCTTGTGATGAATAACCAATAAAGATCCCCAATTCACCTTTTGGTTCAAGTTTGCTTCTTTTCACAGAAGGAACATGAGTGTAGCATATTGAACCAAAAACTTTTAGATGCTTTGCAGATGGTTGTATTCCACTCCATGCCTCAATAGGAGTCTTTTCATCCACAAAAACTTTTAGATGTTTTGCAGATGGTTGTATTCCACTCCATGCCTCAATAGGAGTCTTTTCATCCACAGCTTTTGTTGGCAGCCTATTTAACAGATACGTTGAAGTATGAATAGCTTCTCCCAAAAGCTTTGTGGTAGTTTCTTTTCCAGCAACACACATCTAGCCATTTCAACTGTTGTTTTGTTCTTCCTCTTCGAGATTTTCATTTTGTTCGGGCAAATATATTACTTTCAATTCGTGATCAATACCCATATCTTCACAATACTTATGAACTCATTTGAACTGTGAGTTGTCATCGACCTACCAACCGACGGACCAGTCAGCGGTCCATCCTGGTGAACCATGGTTGGTGGTCAGAGACTTTTGTCTTGACCTCAGGTTCCAAGACTACGGTTCGTGGACCCACCTACGGTCCGTAGGTCCAACTGTGGTCCATGCCTGGACAATTCCTAAGGCACCCATCCATGGACCCACCTACTGTCTGTGGCCCACACCACGGACTGTGGGTGTCCCTTGTGGATGGCACCGGGGAGTTATAAAATTTGTTAAGCTTTCCTCTTTCGAAGACGGGGTGTTACACTTTTGGAAAACTTATCATTATGCCCCTCTCGATAATCGTCCCAATTCATGCTTTTCACTTTTTTAGTTTATGAAGTTGGTTTTAAAATTGGATTGGAAAGTTGAAACTTTTGGAAGCTTTAGAGTTTTGGACAGCTCAAGTTGTTAAAAGTTGCTATTGGCAACAATCGGAACTACGTGTCTCGAAAGGGTATTTAGTCTGTTCCATCAGCTCCAAACTGCAGAATTTGGTTGTTTTCCATTATGGGGTCATTTTCGTGGATTTGAGCCCTTGAGTTGGAAGTTTAAGTATAATTAGGCCAATAGTTGACTTTGGTCAACATACGAGTTTGAACACTAAGATTGGAATTCTGATGACACCACTGGATTAGAGGGATGTTTTAGTCCTACATAAGATCTTGGTTGAGATTTTAGAGGTTTCGAGGGCAGTTTAGTGTTTTTGAGTAGAAGTTAGTTTATTGCAACTTAAATGGATACTTATGGAGACTTTGTATCCGTGTTCCGGCGTTCCATTGAGTCTGGAACGTCGAGTTTAATTGGGTAGCATATCTGGTTTGTGTGTGCGAAATTCCGAATGAATCTCGAGGGTTCATTAGGTGATTTTGTTGAGTCTTTGTGTTCGCTGATGTGTTGTATCTGATGCATGTTAAGTATTCTTTGTGATCGCGAGGCTCTTGGTTGCGGTCACATTGGGATGTGGTCTTGTGCTTCACGATCGCATGGAGGATTTTGCAATCGCAATAGCATCTTGAGCATCCTGATCGCGTGGCCCTGTGTCACAATCACAATGGTCAATTAATGAGTTGACCAGCATTACTCATCAGAATGGGTCGCGATTGGGAAGGGTAAAAGTGACCTGGATAGATTCTTCTTTCCAAAATCATGGATTCATCCTTATTTCACCATTTCTGAACTTCGGGAGCTCGGTAAAGGCAATAAAAAAGGGGCTTTTCGAGATTCTTCAATTGGGTAACGATATTTAACTCCCCGTCTTTATTACCCATTGTTTACTTCAAGATTTATTACCCCATCAGTAGAGGCTATTTAAATCCTAATTTCGAAGTCAAACATTTCGAGTTTTCTCAAGAATTTGGATTTTTAGGAAAATGGTGATCTGAACTTGGTTTCCTATTCATTACAAGTACCTAGTCAGTCCACACAAATTTATATTTTTTTATTCCCTTTTGGTGGATCTTTTTGTTTTGAAGTGAATTTTGTCCATGATTATACCGTGCGCAACGGAGCTTCGTTGAAAATTACACCATATAGATAGGGAAAATGATTTTTTTTGCATATCTGTAAGTTGTTGAATCTGCTTGGCATAAAAACTATTGAAATTCTGGCTCCGCCACTACTGGTAGTTTACTAACCTTATGCCAATTTTTTTTCATTATTTAGATATTGGTTTTGACTCAGATACAAAAGAGAGGACTGCATCTTCAGGGACAAAAATGCAGCCTTTACTGTCTGATTCTCCTTTCGGAGTCATTACTTGTAAGGCTGGAAACCGAATCTGTAGCAGTTTAACAGCAGAAAATCCTTTGACGAGCACCAGATTTTGTGATCTCTGTTGCAGTGAGCCTGGTTTTTGCGGAGACTGCTGTTGTATACTTTGCAGGAAGCTTATTGTTTTGGACTATGATGGGTACAGTTACATCCGATGTGAAGGTACAGTAGTTGATGGCCACATATGTGGACATGTTTCCCATCTAGAGTGTGCACTACGAGCTTACATGGCTGGGACAGTCAAAGGAAGCATCAATTTGAATGCAGAGTATCTCTGTCGATATTGTGATTCAAGGACGGATTTGGTTCCACATGCTTTGAAGCTTTTAAGCATTTGCACATCTGTTGCTTCTTATGATGACATCAAAAAGATTTTGAATCTTGGCATTCGTATTTTGTGTGACTCACAAAAAAGTAGTGCAAAAGAGTTGTTGGATCGTATTGAATCAATCAATGCAAAGGTATAGCTAATTGATTAATGGTACTTTGTTTCCTATGATGCTATCTTTTTTTTCCAGTTTTGAGGTTTCGTTACTAGAATAACCAATTTGATAATCATATCAGCTTGTGAAAGGAGTCGGCATTCAAGATGCATTGAAAAGGGAAAACTGTGGGGATAGCACTGGTAACTTCTTTATCTTGTCATAGTCTTGTTTGTGTTGACCTGTCACTTCGACTTGAATATCTGTATTTGAGCGAGATATTTATGTGCAAATGTGTTTATTTTGTTTTAAGTATAGTCTATTTCATGATAAAAATATATACATCTGTGCATTGTAAGTTATGTCTATTTCAGTGCTTCCTGTTGTCCACAAATACCAAAAACGCTTGGTGCAAACTAAACTGCAATATGACAAGAAAATAAAATTGGAGTGCCTTGGAAAGAGTATGAAAGAGGAATTATTTGTTGCATGATCTGTATCACCACATTAGTATGTGAAACAAAAGAGGATGGTGTGGGGTGAGGAGGTGAATCGAAATTATTTTCGAATGTTAGTCAAGTTATAATTGGTCGACTGTTGATTTCTTCAAGTCGATTACCCTAGAGTTTAGACAATTAGATAAAACAACATATTATATAAGGCATAAAGAGATAAAAGACACAGTTGACACAGATTTTTATACTAGTTCAGATCACCGATGTGGTGCCTAATCCAGTCCCCTTGGGTTTCCTTAGAGTTTGAATGTTAATAGTTAGACAGATAGCTAGCCAGTTGTTATCCTCGAGAAGTTTCACATTCTTCTTCTTATAAAACAGAAAAGTAGTCGAAAGATAATCTTATTCATTCAGTACCCACACTTTTAAATACGACAGATAAGAATAACCTACAGCTACACTTAAGGAAACCAACTACTACCTGAACTCCTAAAAAATAGGGGGAGTCATCTATTGATACTCTAAAATAGTATTTGTTACAGGAACTAATAATTAGAGTAACTAATGATTAATACACCCACTCAAGTTAGGCGTAGTGCAACAATGCCTAACTTGGAACAACACTATTCAAAGGCTGGTTTTGGCAAGGGCTTGGTAAATCCTAAATGTATCAGCAAGTTGATCACAAGCGTAAGTGTGTGTAACAAGACCTCGTGTGCTTGAACTTGGTTCCTAACATAACAGAACTTGGGACCTAGCTGTTATTCTGTTTGGTGTGGGATCTGGTTTTGTTGCTTGATATGGCCACTCATAGAGTCCATTCTTATTCCGATCTTGTACCAGTGGCTTTTGGGAATGCAGGTCCTTCCAAATAAAAGTAATAGGAAAAAACTCAGCAGATGTCAGATTGTCTTGACGAAACTTGGCGGACAAAAATCAAGTTTTTTTTATTGATGAGGACAAAGAGTGTTAGAAATTAAAGCCTAAAAGCAGAATTAGATGCTTGTATAAGAGATTGAACCAGTATGAGTTATAGAAATGGTTTTACACTCACCCATGGATATGCCCTCATTGCCTGTATACTCTTCAAGATTGTGCGGATCAGTGGTGACATGATGAGTCCCGCCAGAATCCAAAACCCAAGACCAGAAGTAAAGTTGGCCTTAGCTTCAAAACGTCGATTCAAAACAATATACATCTGCAGTGTGACCTAATTTTTGGCACAGTTGGCAGCAGACAGATGGTCTCGAATTCGACCTCCAGTCTTGCTTACTGTTGTTGCTGGACTTTTGAGTTACAGGAGGTTTCCATTGTTGATTGTTGAAGTGATTAAGATTGTTCCTATAAGACTTGGATGGCATGTTCACCTTCTGTGTGACAGCAGTTGTGATCATGGAAGATAAAAAGTTCATAATCTGTAAGCTTGTGAAACAACTCTTCAAAACTCAAGGAAGAATCCCTTGATCTTATGGAAGCAGAGATTTCACGGTACTCAGGGCCAGTCCGCTAAAAATCTTAACAATAAGTTCATCATCTCTTACAGCTAAACTTAAGGAAACTAACTAGTACCTGAACTCATAACAATAAGGGGGTCTTCTATTGATACTCTAATAATTACAGACAGTAACTAATGCTTGATACTTTTGTGATGATGATCTGCTTTTATATTGCGTGGCTGCTTCTTTACCGATGCTTGGACGGAATAGAATTAATATTAATTCGCTGATCTTCAACTAATCTTTGATCTGGAATGTCACTGAATTTGATCTGAGAAGAAGAGAAGTTGCGCAATCTTCTTCTCTGATTTTCAGTGTTTTACTCCTAAGGGATTTTCTCGCTCATAGTCAAATTTGTTCGGCTTGTTCTTTCTTGTGGTTAGCGTGTGTTCTTTCTCCTTCATTCAAATCTATCTTAGACAATTCATTCTTCCTTGATTCATGCCTTCATTTCACAGATTTTGGATGTCTCATTTTTTTTTTTGACACACATCATTTTGGATGAAGCTAACGTTATTGGTTCTCTGCCTTTAGCAATACTGCTTAGATTTCAGCCTATCTGTTAGGCTGATTTATGCAGATAGATATTGTTGTTATTGTTCTTGTGATTCTTCTTGTTGGGCTTGATGGGCAACCATATTTTCTAAAGATGATTGTCTATTCGTATTTCTGGAATCTTGATTTAGTGCTCAATTTGTTATTATTATCGTATCTTGTGGCAATTCATACCCTACATATTTCTAATGTCATGTAGGATTCTTTTAATCCTTCAAATTTTGGACAATGATTTTCATGAAGTTAATTTCTGTATTTTTCAGCTAACTGTGGTACCTCGCAAGATCAAAATCTCAGTCAGAAGAGAAAGACACTGGATGACTCAAATCAGCCTGAACTTTGATTGTAAAGTTACCCTTATGGGAGGCAACAAGTACACAGTGGAATGTGCAAGCTAGTCCCAACTTCAGCGTTACAAAAAATGATTTGGTATTATGATTTGATACATTGCTACTCGTACATTAATACATTATCACCATGTGCTCAAAAGAAAGAGCCCAAGTGTTTTCATTATTTCAATGGAACTATATACCTTGTTGTTTAAGTAAACATACATATGTATGTTACAATTGCCAAGAACTTGTTGTTTTGCGTATGTACTATTTCATACTAACTTTGGACATATGGTGTTCAAAACTTTATCCAATATTTGAAGTTTTATATGACTGAAGTTTAGATATATAGTATACATGATTGAAGTTTCGTCATAAGCATATATTCTGATATACTAATTGTTTGTGTAATTGATACATCAAATATGAAAAAGTTAACTATTGTACAAAAATAAGTTGGTCAGCGTCTCTACACACACAAGCTCTGTCTACAAATACTGTTGTGGCCAGCTCCGGCATAGTCGAAGCAGGCAACCTGTACCTCCATGCATCCACATTCAGTTTTTCATCCTCATCACCATCTCCATTTCCTTTTCTTACAACGATCTTTGTTACCCCAGGATGAATCTCTACTGCCTGTGCCCTCACTTGTCCATCCCCAGCTCCTTCTAGTTCGATTTTCGCCACGAAACCGAAGAATCCTTCCTTCTCTTCCACCGCCACATTTGCATCAGAACGGAACGGCAATTGCAGAAAGTAGTTAAATACATGAGGAAGTCTCCGGAGTTTCTTCATTGCGGAATTAGGAATGTGTTGTTGCTGTTCTGAAAAATTTGAATCAATTCCTCCAATTTTTGTTTTCAGGGAGAGAGGATGTGCTCTCATACCCTGAATTGTTGAGGTTAAAACGATAAGAAGAAGACAAATGTTGATAAGATTCAAAACTCCAATAGGGCAATTTGGGATTCTATTGACCTAAGTGTGTATCCAATAGGGCAATTACCTTGTTAGGGATTACACTCGACGAAATCCATGAACGAATTCTTGGTGTTCTCGCGTCTTCTTCTCCCTTCTCCTCTTTTCTTCTTTCTCTTAAATCCCTAACTTATTCTCTAAATGTGAAAATTGATTGGGATCAGCTTAGACCCCAACTTATTACCCTTAAAACGAATATAATAATTAATTTAGGAAAAGACCAAAACACCCTTAACAAATCCGGATTTGGAATTTCCTCTGCTCAACAGCCCAACTTCTAGAAGTCATATCTCCCTCATACAACCTCGGAATTTCGCAAACTTGAAGTCGTTCGAAAGATCTTCCGACGAGATTTCGATTCATATAAAGAAGGCACAATACATATATTGGACCCTAAACTTGGCTTCAAATTTTAACTTTGACGTCAAACTTTCATAGTGCACAAATAGGCACTTTAACTATTCTATCTTTCAATAAATAAACACGCAATTCCTACCTGGCAAAATGCGTGAAATGCACGCATTTTGCGCCAGTGAGGGGTAATTTTTTAAGCCCACAACGGTAAAAAAATGTTGAAATGACAATTCTACCCTTAACGAATCTCTTTTATATTAATTAAAATTAATTTTATCTTTTTTAAGTTTCAAAATAACGTGTAAGATATTTTTTTTAAAAAAAAAGACGTGTAAAATGTTTAATTAGTTGGCAGTCACTGATTGGCTCACTAATACACGTGGGAGCGTTTGCATTTCACGCACTTTGGCTTCAAAAATCGCGTGTTTATTTATTGAAAGATAGGCTAGTTAAAGTGCCTATTTGTGCACTATAAAAGTTTGAGGTCAAAATTAAAATTTGAAGTCAAGTTTAGGGTCCAATATATGTATTATGCCTATAAAGAACTCATTCAAACTCATCCTGAGCTGGAAGTTATGGCTGTTTGAAAATGGTCAAAACTTACTTTTAAAATGTGGAAATTTTCCAGATTCCTTTACGAAGAAGTCACCTAACAAACTGAGGTGTTGTCAAAAGGAATGATAAAACCAATTATGCATGGATTGAATGTGGATACATATTGGAACTGATGTGTTGTCAAAAGGAACTAAGTATTCCCTGAAAGTTTATAAATGGTTTCACATTTAAGTTAAGAATGGAAACTGAGATTTTCAAGGAGCTTTCGGGCTAGTTTTCGGATAAGAATTCTAAATAAAGCAAGAAAGGAAACTGAGATTCTCAAGATAGCCTTTTGAGCTAAGTTTTGAGCACTAATATCAAATCACATTAGTAAGTAACTATTTTTTAAAAACATAGAATTACAAATGAAGCAACAACACTACATCAAAATATTATAAAAAGATGAGAAATACGAAAAAATCACCTAACGAACTGATATGATGTCAAAAGGAATGACAAAATCAATTATGCACATCAAAAATATTTTTTTTAAAATTGTGCTACACCAACCAAAGGAAGGTCATATCAATTTAAAAAAACTTTTTTGATGTGCATAATTGATTTTGTCATTCCTTTTGACACCACATCAGTTCGTTAGATTACTTTTTCGTATTTCTCATCTTTTTATAATATTTTGAGGTAGTGTTGTTGCTTCATTTGTAATTCTATGTTTTTAAAACATAACTACTTACTTCTGTGATTTGAGATTAATGCTTAAAATTTAGCTCAAAAGGCTATCTTGAGAATCTCAGTTTACTTTCTTGCTTTATTTAGAAAGGGATAATTCTTATTTGAAAACTAGCCCCAAAGCTCTTTGGAAATCTCAATTTCAGTTCTTAACTTAAATGTGAAAACATTTATAAACTTTCACGGAATACTTAGTTCCTTTTGACAACATATCAGTTCCAATATGTATCCACATTCAATTCATGCATAATTGGTTTTATCATTACTTTTGACAACACATCAATTCGTGAGGTGACTTTTTCGTAGTTCTCATCTTTTTATAATATTTGGATTTAGTGTTGTTGCTTATGTAACAACAAAGGTTAAGCTAAGAAAAACAAGAATAATCAAATTTGGAAATATGTAAAGGAATCTGGTAAATTTCCACATTTTAGAAGTGAGTTTTGACCATTTTCAAACGGCCATAGCTTTCAGCTCAGGATGAGTTTGAATGAGTTCTTTATAAGCATAATACATATATTTGACCTAAACTTAGCTTCAAAATTTAACTTTGACCTCAAACTTTTGTAGTGCACAAATAGGTACTTTAACTATCCTATCTTTCAATAAATAAACACGCGATTTTTTAAGCCAAAGTGTGTGAAATGCAAACGCTCCCACGTGTATTAGTGAGTCAATCAGTGGTTGCCAACTAATTAAACATTTTACAAGTCTTTTTTTTAAAAAAAAAATATTATATGTCATATTGAAACAAAAAAAATAAAATTAATTTTAATTAATATAAAAGAAATTCATTAAGGGTAGAATTGTCATTTCAACATTCTTTAACTGTTGTGGGCCTCAAAAATTACCCCTCACTCGCACAGAATGCGTGCATTTCACGCATTTTGCCAGGTAGGAATCGCGTGTTTATTTATTGAAAGATAGGATAGTTAAAGTGCCTATTTGTGCACTATGAAAGTTTGAGGTCAAAGTTAAAATTTGAAGCCAAGTTTAAGGTCCAATATATGTATTATGTCTTATTTATATGACTGGAAAGCTCGACGGAAGATCTTCCGGACGATATCAAGTTTGCAAAATTCTGAGGTTATATGAGGGAGATATGACTTCCAGAAGTTGGGATGTTGAGCAGAGGAAATTCCAAGTCCGGATTTGTTAAGTGTTTTAAGGGTAATAAGTTGGGTTCTAAGCTGATCCCAATCAATTTTCACATTTAGAAAATAAGTTAGGGATTTGAGAGAAAAGAGAAAAAAGGAGAAGGGAGAAGAAGACGCGAGAACGCCTACAATTCGTTCGTGGATTTCGTTAGGGGTGATCCCTAATAAGGCATGTGAGATCACTCGGTGTTAGATTCTTTCACCCATACCCAAATTTCAGTAAAGTTTGAATTAGAGAATGATGAACATGGAATTCTTGATGAAACATTGTGAAATCTTGTTGGTTGATTTGTAGTTGATCTCTAGTAGTTGGGCTCTTGTTTCTGGACTGTTTTCGGGTCTAAACTATTGGGTAATGAGTTAATTAGGGATCCTAAGTGTTTGGGGTGGAATCCGTGGGAGTTTGGACAGAGTTCTCTGGCGCACCGTGCCTGAGGAAAGCCTATGGCCGACAGGCCCTGGCGCTCCACGTCTATCAGAGCGCCAATACCCCCTGGAGACCCCGTTCTTTCCCTATCTTTTCATACTAGTTTCTAAGTGATGAACCCTTCATTCCTAGTTGATTCCAACACTCTAGAGTACATATAAACATCATGAAATCATCCATAAACATGAGATCATGATCCTTGAATCCATACTTCAAATCAAGGAAAGTTAAGATCAAAGTCAAAAAATTTAAAAGTCAAGTCTAGAAGTTAAGAAACAAGTCAAAGTAAAGTTTTAAAGTTTTCTAAAATCTTCTAAAAACGTTTTCACTTTGTTTTAAAAAAATTAAAGTTCAAGTCAAGAAAGAGTAAAGAGTTTAGCTCATTTCTCAAAAGGTTATAAAGGAGCTAAGTATTCCCTAAGAGTTAAGTTTCAAGTAAGCAAAGAGTATCAAGTTGAGTTCACTTCTCAAGAGTTATAACGGAACTAAGTAGTCCCTAAGAATTCAAACAAATTGTTTTCAAACTTTTGAGAAGGAAGGGAAGCTAGACGTTCATAGAGCCTATGGCTAGTTTTAATAGGAGAAAGAGGAAACTATGATTTCCAAGAGAACTTTTTTTTTAAAGGTAAGTTTTGAGCAGTAATCTCAAATCACAGAATCAGTACGTCTTAAAAACATAAGAGCAGTATATATATATTTTTTTGGGAGCAGTATTAAGCATCGATGTGGGGATGTGAGTTTGGATATCTCCAGTTTCCATGTAAACCATGTAGCCATCAAGGGTAGAAAAG
>NC_028642.1:46719386-46734198 GCF_001406875.1 Solanum pennellii | reverse complement strand
TAGATATTTAAGCATGTTTTCAGTAAGCATTTCTTTATATTGCATTTATTTTAACTGCGTATATTGAATAAGAGTTAGTAGATCATGAGTTGAGTAGAGCCAAGGTAAGTATTCATTCTTACTCCCTTTCAAGCCTTGGTTTTGTTAGTTCTCCAACTCGCATACTCTTACATTCAATGTACTGATGTCAGTTGGTCTGCATCATTTTTTATGATGCAGACGCAGGTAACCACGATCAGCATGTGGCGTTTCGTTGATCCAGATTGAGCTCCAGAGTAAGTGGTGAGCCTCTTTACTTTCCAGAGGACATCCATTTCATTTACTTTTAGTAGTTTAGTTTTAGGATGTTGTGGGGTATGTACCAACATCCCTCTTCAGTCGGTTTAGAGTCTTTGTGGACAATAGTAATTTTTTTAGAGTTTGTTTCAGTTATTGAGAGTTGCGTGTCATTTTGGCCAAATTTATGATATGAAGTATTTCTTTAAATATGTTTCAGTCTTGCTTAGGTTGAGTTTAGTATTCCATTGAGTTAAGTAAGTCAGGCCAAGGGTTTGCTTGAGGTCCAACAATGGCATTCGAGTTTCGATTCCGCCCAAGGTGTAAGCTCAGGGCGTGACAACTTCATTTGTAATTCTTTTTATTTTATATGAGCGTGGGTATATCTTGTAACGAAAATATATTTGTGAAGTTATTATAATTTTTGTTGCCTCTCATTACATGTGTTCTTTTATCACTATACTCTTATTTTAATTTTCTTTTTTATTAGGTATCTAAATAGATCAAAACTTCAATGTTTTTCGGTGTGAATACTTCGGTAGGCCAAATTCATCTCAATTTAGCATGTTCAAGAAGTAAAATATAAATAATAGTAACCTGCAAAATTCCTTCATGCTTTCTCGATTCTTTTGTATATTGTTTTTTTTTGTCTCTAAAGTTTTAGGATTCTTGTAATCCAGTAAAAGACAGTTTCTTGTAATCAAGTTCCAACATATAGTTTTTGGTGAATCAAAAGTGAAAAGATAACAATAATTAATTACCTAAAGTAAAAGCTCATAAATGTACGGGCTATCTTCTTACGAATCGATATTAGATTTAAGCGAAGAAATATGTATATATTACTATAAACATAAATTTAGATAAGTTTTATTATTTTACCGGGAAAAGGTTCTGATATACCCCTCAACTTTGTCATTTGGAGCTGATATACCCCTCGTTATAAAAGTGGCTCATATATGCCCTTACCGTTATACAAACGGCTCACATATACCCCTGTCGTTATAGAATGGCTCACATATACCCTTCATTTAACGGAAGTTAAAAATTAGTTTTAAATTTATATTTGTTACTTCTAATTTTTTTAAAAAAAATTATTTAGGGGTATATATGATTCTTCTATCAAAGTTCAAGGTATATTTTAATTTTTTTCATATACATAAATTATTTTTTGACTTCTTTTATAATAATTATTTGAGTTTCTTATTCTTATTTTATTTTTTTCTTTCATTCCTTAGTTTAAAGAAAAAAATTTAAACTTTTTTTTTGTGTGTATTGCAATTTAATTTCGTATTCGAAGAAAAAATTTGGTCATCTACAATAAGTTTTACAGAATATTAGTGAAACATAAATAAATTTGATTATCAAAATAATAATTATAAGTTAGTCATTCAAACAAAAAAAAGTCAAAAAAAATATGTTTGACGAGGATTAAATTTACTCATATGAGATTATATTTTTTAGAAAAAAATAATAAAAATTTAGATTAAATTTTTTTTTTTCATTTCCGTTAGAGGAAAAGGGTATATGTGAGCCATTTGTTTACAAGTAGGGGTATATATGAGCCACTTTTACAACGAGGGGTATATCAGCTCTAAATGACAAAGTTGAGAGGTATATCAGACCCTTTTCCCTTATTTTACCATATAATATATGGAGCATTGTTTTTATTATATGAAGTTTCTAACTACATAAATCACCCACCGAAGAAAGTTCCTTGAGTTATGTGTGTGTGTGTGTGTACGTGTGTGTGTGTGTGTGCGCGCGCGTGTGCGTGCATGCGTGCGTGCGTGCGTGTGTGTGTGTGTAGATTTACTCTCTAATCCAAATTAAGTGAATTATCAAAAGTTTTTTTATAGTTCAAAATAAGTGAAATTATCAAAGTTCAAGATAATTGTTACTAGGATTTTTGTTTCCGTATCTATCCTTTCTCTTAATGCTGTTATTAATTACTTTACATTTGTTAAGAGAATAATTTAGGAATATTAATAATTAAAAAATTAGTCTTTAATGTTGTCCTTAAATATTTCTGTTTAAGAGGAGAGTTATAATATATAAACTAGAGGAAGTACAATTGATTTCCCTAATACATAATTAATTATATTCAAAGAATGATACAATATAATTACTCTTCTAATTATTGCTCGTTAAGGAATGTGACAGGTGTGTACCAATTCACACATGGAGGGAGTATAAAAGTTTTTGAATACTAAAAAAAAATATTTATTACAGCCTTCGCATTTCACAAGGCCGTTTTAGGGTTTTGATTTTTTCTTTTTCCTTTGCTTTTGAATTTTATGTTTTTCTTGTTTGTCTAGGATTAGCAGGAGAACAATTTAGTCAAGTTCCTGATCTCTCAGGTATGTTCTCAAATTCAATCAGGGTTTTCTGTTAATTAATATACTTGTCCTCAATGCTTAAAAAATAATGTTTTTTTTCTTCAAGTAGGTAATGTACTCATTTGTGTTAGAAGCTTTTTATTGTCTTCTTTACTCCTTATTAGTTTCATGTTCTCCTCGATTGTATAAATGGTCTTAGAGTGATCCATCACCCGTTGTGCCATGGAGGCGCCTGACCACTTAACTTGTCCTCAGGTGCAAGTTGGTATTTGTAAACAGCTAATCTACAGTTGGCAGATGCAATTATAGCATTGACTTATAGAGACTCAAAAATAAATTTTGAGATAAATACTAGAATGTACACCTAAGATTTGAATATCTCAAACAAATGTTGAACCCCATTGGCCACTACACTAGTATCTTACCTTATGTCAAGTGGATTCAACAATTTACACATAACTAGGAAGATTGGGTCTGCCATAATTGCACAGTATATTTTTTTTAGTGAAGGGGGTCCAATTGAATACATTGCGAGAAACTAATTCCTCCACTAAATAAAAGCGCTAACTATCACTACTACCTATCCTAAATGGAATTGTCTCCTATAAATAGTAAGTTTAATTAAATATATAGTCGAGTTGATTGTTTCTTATAAAACTAGGGGTGAAGTAAATTCAAAACATAGCATTAATGAGAGAAAACCGATAAAGAGTTGTATAAATTCAAACGTTTATATCAAGCATGCTGCATTATACAAGCATTCTGCTGGTTAGGTTGCCAATACTTGTAGTTCTTACATTTATTTTCATATGAAGTATAGTTTTTATAGCCAAAAACAGTTTGCTTTCTGATGTGGACTTTGACATTTCTTTTCTTTATTATTTTTTTACAATTTCAGACTTTCATTGGTATCAACGGAGTTAGAGATTTCCAGCTAAATGTCAGCCAACGAGGAGGTTGGGGAGAGTCTTGCACTTGTTGTATATAATGAGAGTGCATCTACAATCAATGAAACTGGGCTTCAACTGTATCCAGTTTCTGAGAATGAATATGGTGAAGGTTTACCATATGCTCCTATGGATTGGCCAAATGTTGGTGATAAGTGGGGATGGAGGACAGGGAAAAGAGTTACAAACAAAGGCACCTTCAAAGATAGATATTTGTATCTTCCGGAGCGTTTTCAGGCACCGAAAAATGGAAAGGAAAATGCCTTTCGAAGTAAGGCTTTAGTAAAAAAATATCTCCAATCTGCGTACCCTGGTATGGATATCGATCAATTCTTTGCCTCATTCAGTTGGATGATTCCTTCAAAGCAGTCGGCAAGCTCAAAAGGTTAGCTTCAACAAGGCTCTTTGGTATATATCATGTAGAGATTTATTCAGTTGTTTGCATCACTTAAAAGAAGCAGAAATAACCACATGGCTCACTGTGTATACTAAACTTCGAAATAAATTTAATATTTACCGAGTTATGTGTAAGGATCGATTCCAAATCACATGTCTCACCTCTTGGCCTTTACACATATGCATCCGTGTCCATGGACTTTGTTCCATCTCTAATCTTTAGTAGTAGTTTGTTTGTTTCCTTTCTGTCAAATGTGAATGTTATAATACCAGTTACAAGTACTTGCAGTTTACCAAACAAAATGTGAAAATTCGTATAATATACTGCTAGGAGTAAACTTTGTTATGTTCTCATATTTAATGAGAGTATTTATTCTAATACTCATTGAGAAGTATTTTGAATATCTATTAATATAGATATATATTGGTTAAGCTTTGAGATTGCTCATTTTACTTTAGAAATTATTAAGGAAGTCATTGACATCCATTTTTGGTCGAATTTGTATTATAGAAATCAAAATATATAAAAATGTAAACACAATTGTGTTGTTCGTACGGAAAGTATTTGGAATGGTTGTTGTATTTTGGAGAATGTAATTACCTGTTTATAATTGTTTTATAATGTCTAATTATCCGCAACAGAAAAAATACGCAATGTAATCTAACAAAATGAGATTTAAAGAGGGTAAAGTGTATGTTGACCTTACTACTACCTAGGTAGAGAGACTATTTATGATAGATCCTCAGCTCAAGAGAAATAACGGTCATAAGTAGTATAGAGAAAGAAATAACATAAATGAAAATTTTATAGCAAGATACTATAGACAATCTTACAAATCAACCTGAACAAAAGTAAAAAACAAGGTAAAACAATAATTGAACTACAAAAGGAAATGAATAATAATCAAACTCAAAGGTTGAAGGAGAGAAATAGTTGGAATTTTTAAGATATATCCAGTTTCATTCACAAGGTTAAATGGAAATGCATTGTATATCTATTGATGCGGAAATATTGTGGATTAACTAGCACACAATCACAAACAAAGAAAAACTAGAGAAGAAGAATGACACAAGGATTTAATGAAGTTCAGTTAGGCTTACTCCTCCCGACAAAAGCAGATAGAGTTTTTCATTATGAAAGAAAAAAAGAAGCTTACAATACTTAAGAATCTCTTAGACTATATTGTGTATCATGTCTTAGAATCCCCAAGTGGTAGGATTAGGAAAATACTATATTAATGGTGTGCTGCTTCTTTGTGTTCACTGGTAGATCCTGTAGGAAATATGGAAGGAAAATAGTATCTTTAGAGAATGTTCAAGTTCATTATAGGCTACTTAAGGCCACTTGAGATGATTACTATCATCAACTACATTTGTATTTATAGTAATAATGTAAATCAAATGTTTTGCACAAATAACTAAATACATGTATCACAATTTACTAGATACATGTATTACAAAATTCTAAAAAGACTTCTTGAAAAATTAACACGACTGATGGAAACACCATCATAATGTGGCTGGATACTTCCATTTGAAACACCCCCATGTCCAAGCTGCATCCTTCTCGAAACAGGAGAAAACGATCCTAGGATGTTATAATACCATCAATACGTTGATTTAGCTGCTATGGGATGGTTTTCATCAATTTCAGAGCCAGAGGCATAGCAAACATAGATACAATCCTTATAATCGACTGCAAAAAATTTGCCATTGAAATATACTACATCAGTAATTTGTCCATTGTAGGGCGATAGTCTGGTCCATAACAAATCACCTGGTCTCCATAGAGTGAGGAAACTGAAGTCTCCCTCAATGATCATTAGTCAGATGTATGAGAAGGATTAGCTGACAAAAATACTTTATGGATAGAGATTGCTCGTGAGAAAGTGACGTGTCCACAATATTCATTATTTCTCGAATGGCACTTGGTATAGAATTTTATCTGGCAGCTGGATTTCAACACCAGAAAATGGATGCAACAGACTTGTTTCGTTCTGGCCTATTCAGAATGTTACAAGTCATCTCATCGACTCAACACACCTTTTTCCCCTAGAACCAGAAGATTGGAGTTAAGCTCAGACCAATCAGACATTTTTTCAGTTTTAAGTCTTAACTAACTAAACGATTCAAATAAATGGTTGGAAAATACCTAAATTTAAGTGAATCGAGTTTCTGGCGAACACGGAGGATAGTAAGGATTCAGCCGGAGATGGAAGCTGAGAGCGGCGGATCTACCACTGAACACAGAGAAGCAGTTAATATAGTATTTTCCTAATCCTAAAAGAACAATATTCTCCTTTTCCAAATTTATTAGTACAAAGGGTCTCCTAATTAAACTAATACTAATTATAGTTACCTAAAATAAACAAGAGAATATAATTGAAAACATAATTAACAAATCTTCCCTTTGGCTTGAATTCCTTTCATCAATTGAAATAAAACATATCTGCCTTGCTCCAAGCCCTCCACAGGGCTAACTGAGTACAAGTCACACCAATCAAGTCTAGGCATCGTATCTCCTGTATTATTATGTATAGATACTTTCTTTACATCAACAACCCCTTTAGATACAACATCTCAGACAATATGATGTTTGACTACCTGTTGTCCCATTGGCAACGAACCAAGCTTCCATGTTTGATTCTTTTGAAGAGACTCGATCTTTTCACCCATAGCACCAACCCAACAATCTACTTTTGAACCAGAAATAGCTTCTTTATATCTATTAGTACCATGCATGTCAATGGTCTCTGCCACTGATGATAAAGCAAATTCTATAAAATTTGCACATCTAAAAGGTTTTCAGTAACCACGTTTGCAAATCTTTTTTGTTGGTTGATTACTCTCTTTTTCCTACCTGTTATATGCTTGTTGTTGTATAGGTGCATCATAATTATCATATTCATTAATGTATTGCACCTCCTTTACTTTTGAACTATTGGGTGATCTAGCAGAGATTCAAGTTCTACCTCTATGCGGTCACTAACACCGTAATTTGTTTCTGCTATTGCCTTTTCTTATAACTGTCTACTGATGCATATTCATTGAATATCACATCCGTGCTAGTAATTAACCCCGGAGTCTTTTCTTCTGTGCACTACAATCTGTAACTTTTCATCCCAGTTGCATACCCTAGAAATATGCACTTCTTTGAACTCGGCTCAAGTTTTACATCCCTTACATGAGCATAAGCAGAAAACCCAAAATATTCTTAAATTTGAATCAGCAGACCAACCGGATCAAACTTCAAAGGGAGTTTTAAGCGCAATGTATTGACTCATATATCCAAGTCGCAAATGTCACAATTGGGATTGATTCAGATCACTCTTCCCAGCACTACAATTGTTTCTCCTTCAACTTCACTGGCTTGTAGATAACAAAGTCCAGAATGAAGCTTACCCTTCATGAGTACCATGGAGCCTTTACATAATTTTGTTAGTACTAGAAACTAGCAAGAAAAAAGGACTTAGTTCAAAAGCAGTTATTTTCATTCATATATCATATCTCAAAAAAAAAAAAACATATATCTACATAAGCTTTTACAAAGTATGTAGAGGACCATTCATATCCAACCACTATTGACTTTCTAGCAGAATGTATTCCATAATCCAAGGACTACCTTTCCTTTATATACTAAACATAATATTTAAAAAGAACTATTAAACAAAAACCATCTAAAAAAATCTCATTTTCTAACACTCCTCCTTGAGATTTTTCTTGGACCCCAACTTAGCCCTTAAAACTTCAAATTTGCCCTTAGGAAGAGCCTTGGTCATAATGTCTGCAATCTGCTGATCTGAGTTGCAATGAACAAGTTTAACTTCGCCATCCTTCTCTGCTTGCCTGATAGCGTAAAACTTTACATTTATATGCTTTTAACGACCATGTTGCACTGAATTTTCGGCCATAGATATTACTGATTTGTTGTCAACCTTAATGTAGTAGCTTCAATGTCATTTTTTGCTCCAGATCACGTAGAATATTTCTTAACCATAGAGACTGATTAGTTGCACCAGCAGCAGCGATGTATTCTGCTTATGCAGAAGATAAAGCTACCATCTCTTGCTTCTTTGAATTCCATGAGAACATGCCTGAACCAAGTGTAAAAGCATATCAAGAAGTGCTTTTCATATCATCGACGCTTCCTGCCCAATCACTATCTGAGTAACCCATCAGTTGCCCTTGCTCTTCCCTTTTAAACAAAATACCATAATCAGCAGTTCCATTGATATATCTCAACGTTTGTTTAGCAACACCAAGATGAACTTGACTTGGAGCTTGCATAAACCTCGATAGTAGACTTGCTGCAAACATGAGATCGGGTCTTGTTGCTGTCAAATACAGCAAACTACCAATCAAGAATATCCAATGCATATTTTCTTGAACCTTTCAAGAATATCCAATGCATATTTTCTTAGAGAAATAAATATTCCAACAGTAGCTTGATGAATTTCCATTCCCAAAAAGTAACTCATTCGCCCAAATCTGACATTTCAAACTTGGTCTCCATTTCTTGCACGAACTGATTCACCATAGCTTTATTACTTCATGTTACCAAGATCAACAACATAGAGTGACACCACAAACACTTCTTCTCCTTTAGCCTTCTTCACATATAAAGTGGCTTCATTTTCACTTCTCTTGAAGCCACGTTGAATGAGATGATCATCAATCTTACTGTACCATGCTCGAGGAGCCTACTTTAGTCGATACAATGCCTTATGAAGTCGGTAGACTTTATCCTCCATTCTTGCAACTTGAAAGCCTTCTGGTTGATCAACATAGATCTCCTCCCGCAACAATCCATTTAAGAATGCTGATTTCACATAAATGATACAGCTTCCAATCTGACTGAGCTGCGAAAGCAAATAGCAGCTTGTATCATGTCGTGCAACAGGTGCAAACGTGTCTCCATCACAACAAGCCTGGCTTTGTATTTATAAACTGAGCTATCTGGATTGAGTTTGGTTCTACAAACCCACTTTACCCCATCGCATTTCTATTTTTGGGTTTATCAACCAACTTCCAAGTATCATTCTTTTCTATCATACCAATCTTCTCCCTCATGGCTTCAATTCAAACTTCATGTCTTGATGCTTCTTGATAGCTATTTGGTTCCGATATTGCAACTTTACATCTTTCATATATCTCGAAAAGGGACCTTGTCTTCAAAATTGGTGAATCAAGTGAGGATTCCCCGTCTGATTCTTCGTCTTCTTTCAGAGTTTGGGACCCAAATGATTTGGTTTAAGGCAGCGGACTCAAGTTCTAAAAAAAAATGCATTATATTTCTCAATTTGCTCCTTATCCTAGTTCCAATAAGCATGCTCATTCACGACTACATCTCTTCGGATTGTAATACATTTTTTTGCAAGTTGAAAACTCTAAAACGCTTGGCTTGTGATGAATAACCAATAAAGATCCCCAATTCACCTTTTGGTTCAAGTTTGCTTCTTTTCACAGAAGGAACATGAGAGTAGCATATTGAACCAAAAAATTTTTGATGCTTTGCAGATGGTTGTATTCCACTCCATGCCTCAATAGGAGTCTTTTCATCCACAAAAACTTTTAGATGTTTTGCAGATGGTTGTATTCCACGCCATGCCTCAATAGGAGTCTTTTCATCCACAGCTTTTGTTGGCAGCCTATTTAACAGATACGTTGAAGTATGAATAGCTTCTCCCAAAAGCTTTGTGGTAGTTTCTTTTCCAGCAACACACATCTAGCCATTTCAACTGTTGTTTTGTTCTTCCTCTTCGAGATTTTCATTTTGTTCGGGCAAATATATTACTTTCAATTCGTGATCAATACCCATATCTTCACAATACTTATGAACTCATTTGAACTGTGAGTTGTCATCNGTGTATTCGCCACCATTGTCCGGCCTCAAAGCCTTTAGCTTACAACCACTTTGTCTTTCCACAAAAGCTCTAAATTTCTTGAAAACTGAAAATACTTGAGGCGTGTTACTTAGAAATTACACCCAATCCATCCTCGTTAAGTCATCAATAAAGAGTAAAAAATACTTATTGTGTCCCAAATGACATGACTCACAAACTTCTTTAGACAGTGAAATATCAGGTAAATCCTTAGTCGAGCCCTTTTCATACATAGAACTTAAAGTAGCATAGTTAAAATGACCATAGCTTTTGTGCCACAACCATGACTCATCCTTACTTGCAAAATTTGCACTATCAAACCTCTCATCTAAAGGAGAAGTTTTATCCACCATCTCTACTTTAACAATCAAACTATCTTCAGAGTCAAAAATCAAACAATGTTTGTCCTTAAAATATGGAATATCCTTTAGACGTCATTTGAGCCACACTTAACAAGTTACATGCTAAAGAAGAAATATACGACATACCAAGTGCATCTACCGTCTCACCATTTCCCATCCTTACTTTAGTTTTGATTGACTTGTCAAGTGTCATGAGCTCATTGTGTGACATATGACTCGTACATCCACTATCTATGACCCATGATGATTTGTTGGTTGTGTTTTCTTCATGAGAAGCCATAAACAAGCTTTCTTCTTCCTTTTTGGACTCTTCAGTAAAATTTGCTTGTTGGACATGGCATTGTTGTGGTTGATTCTTATTGAGCCTACATTCTTCTCAATATGACCCATTTTTAATATCATCAGAATTATTACCATTGCCAACAATATTTGTTGACTAATCAAATATTTGTTGAGTAATCAACTTTTGCTTCCCCTTTTTCTCCTTTAGTGAAGGAAAATCTCTTTTTTAATGACCCTGCTCCCTACACTCATAGTAGTTCTGCTTTCTGTCTCTAGACTTTGATCTATCATTAAACCTTTTTCTATTGAAATCTGTATGATGTGTTCTTCACCCTCAGTTCTGCTTTCTGGAAAGTTCTTCTTTAACTCCTTAGAATTTAGTGCATTACTAACATCACCAAGTGAATATTGTCTTTTCCATACAGCAATGTATCAGCAAAAGTATCATAAGACGGTGGTAAAGAACATAACGCGATTAAGTTTTGATCCTCACTTTCAATTTTGATATCTACATTCTCAAGTCCATTATAATTGAATTAAACTCATCAAAGTGAGTTTTGACCGGTGTACCTTCATTCATACGGAGATTGTATAACCTTTTCTTCAAGTAGAGGTTGTGTGTCAGCGATTTTTTAAGAGTACAAATCTTCTAACTTCTTACATGCCGTTGTTGCAGATTTCTATTTAGCGTGCAATTTCCTAAAGAACACTATTTGTAATGCGCACGAATATCGCACTCAAAGCCCTTCCCTTCAAGTATGCTTGTTCTGTTTCTTTCGACATTTTTGGAAAATCCTCCTCGATTGCCTTTCACAATCCTTGTAACACCAAACGTGATCTCATTCTAATCTTCCATAGACTAAAACTAGATCACTCACACTTCCCCCCTCCAAAAAAAATTCAAATTTCTCTATTTCATACTTTATTGAAGATGATAAAAACATCTGAACCCTTGATTATGTCTAGAAACCTTAACAAAGCTCCAATACCAATTGTTGCAGAAATATCACGGATTAACTAGCACACAATCACAAACAATGAAAAATTAGAGAAGAAGAATAAACAAGGATTTAATGAGGTTCCGCTAGGCCTACTCCTCCCAATAAAAGCAGAGAGAGTTGTTCACTATGAAAGAAAAAAAGAAGCTTACAATACTTAGGAGTCTCCTAGGACTACATTGTGTATCATATACCATATCATGGAATCCCAAGTAGCCATAAACCTCTTAGGATAAGGTTTTTCCTAATCCTATTAGAACAATAGGAATTATAGTTTCCTAAAATACACTAGGGCGGAATAATTCAAGACATAATTTACATCTATATTTTTTTGTGTAAACACATAGGGTTAGAGGATTCATATCAACTTTTGTAGTTCTTACGATCCTTGTAAGTACTAGAGGAAATGATCAAAATGGTCCTTCATGTGTGGGGGTTGAATTATTTTTGTCCTGAATATATATCATTTGATTGAAATAGTCCTTAATGTATGTAAAATGAGTATAGTTCTGATCTTGAGCCTTAAATTTGATTATTCTCGTATAATGACCCTGAAGATCATTTTTATAAACTTTTTGTCACGGCCCAGGGGTACCCCTAAATATAACATGGTGTATAGAACCCCGAAGTTCTCCATACAAGTCACTTATCATATCATAACATAAAGTAATAGAACAATAAAGAATAAAACAACATTTAAGTCCAAAACAGTTTTATAGAAAAATCTGAAGTCTAACTGATGTCTCAACATAACCATCTATTACAATCGAAGATAGTGGGCCTAGCCCGTACATCATGTTCAAAAAGAAAATACGAAATAGAAACTAGAATAAGGAAAGTCTAGCTATGCCCTTTCAATGTACAAAGCTTGTTTTCAATCACCAATTCTAAAATCAAATCATTACATAGGGATTTTACCATAAATTCATGTAATTCTATTACTTCATGTTTTAGATCATAAAACTCCTCTTTCATAATCAATAACCCACATTATGAGATCACAATTTGGAGAACATAGGGGTTTGCATGGGTTCATAGGGTAAACATCATAAAAGCATTGTAAATCTTCAATTCATGCATATTTAAACATAATTAAATCATTAAGATCAATAATCAAAAGAACTCATGGTGATTGAAGAAAACCCTAGCTAATTGGGGAATTCTACAATTTGAAATAGAGGGATTTGGGGAATCCATGAATGAAAGAGACTCATGAATGTAAACTATCATACTTCAAGTCCAATTTCTAATCTTCAATGGAGAATTTGGGGTAAAAATACTTATACAGGGGTTCTAGATATAGGTACAACAACATAGTATAGGAACTAATTAATTAGTAAACCACCCAATTGCCCATGAGTTAACTTTGAGTTGTCATCGACCTACCAACCGACGGACCCAGTCAGCGGTCCATCCTGGTGAACCATGGTTGGTGGTCAGAGACTTTTGTCTTGACCTAAGGTTCCAAGACTACGGTTCGTGGACCCACCTACGGTCCGTAGGTTCAACTGTGGTCCATGCCTGGACAATTCCTAAGGCACCCATCCCAAACCCACCTACGGTCTGTGGCCCACACCACGGACTGTGGGTGTCCCTTGTGGATGACACCGGGGAGCTATAAAATTTGTTAAGCTTTCCTCTTTCGAAGACGGGGTGTTACACTTTTGGAAAGCTTATCATTTTGCCCCTCTCGATAATTGTCCCAATTCATGCTTTCACTTTTTTAGTTTATGAAGTTGGTTTTAAAATTGGATTGGAAAGTTGAAACTTTTGGAAGCTTTAGAGTTTTGGACACCTCAAGTTGTTAAAAGTGGCTATTGGCAACAATCGGAACTACGTGTCTCGAAAGGTTCTTTAATCTGTTCCATCAGCTCCAAACTGTAGAATTTGGTTGTTTTCAATTATGGGGTCATTTTTGTGGATTTGAGCCCTTGAGTTGGAAGTTTAAGTATAATTAGGCCAATAGTTGACTTTGGTCAACACACGGAGTTTGAACACTAAGATTGGAATTCTGATGACAAAACTGGATTAGAGGGATGTTGTTTTAGTCCTACATAAGATCTTGGTTGAGATTTTAGAGGTTTCGAGGGCAATGTAGTGTTTTTGAGTAGAAGTTAGTTTTTCGCAACTTAAATGGATACTTATGGAGACTTTGTATCCGTGTTCCGGCGTTCCACTGAGTCTGGAAAGTCAAGTTTAGTTGGGTAGCATATCTGGTTTGTATGTGCAAAATTCCGAATGAAATCTCGAGGGTTCATTAGGTGATTTTGTTGAGTCTTTGTGTTTGCTGATGTGTTGTATCTGATGCATGTTAAGTATTCTTTCTGATCGCGAGGCTCTTGGTTGCGGTTACATTGGGATGTGGTCTTGTGCTTCACGATCGCATGGAGGATGTTGCAATCACAATAGCATCTTGAGCATCCTGATTGCGTGGCCCTGTGTCACGATCACAATGGTCAATTAATGAGTTGACCAGCATTACTCATCACAATGGGTCGCGATTGGGAAGGGTAAAAGTGACCTGGATAGATTCTTCTTTCCAAAATCATGGATTCATCCTTATTTCACCATTTTTGAACTTCGGGAGCTCGGTAAAGGCAATAAAAAAGGGGCTTTTCGAGATTCTTCAATTGGGTAACGATTTTTAATTCCCCGTCTTTATTACCCACTGTTTACTTCAAGATTTTATTACCCCATCAGTAGAGGCTATTTGATTCCTAATTTCGAAGTCAAACATTTCGAGTTTTCTCAAGAATTTGGATTTTTAGGAAAATGGTGATCTGAACTTGGTTTCCTATTCATTACAAGTACCTAGTCAGTCCACACAAATTTATATTTTTTATTCCCTTTTGGTGGATCTTTTTGTTTTGAAGTGAATTTTGTCCATGATTATACCGTGCGCAATGGAGCTTCGTTGAAAATTACACCATATAGATAGGGAAAATGATTTTTTTTGCATATCTGTAAGTTGTTGAATCTGCTTGGCATAAAAACTATTGAAATTCTGGCTCCGCCACTACTGGTAGTTTACTAACCTTATGCCATTTTTTTTTCATTATTTAGATATTGGTTTTGACTCAGATACAAAAGAGAGGACTACATCTTCAGGGACAAAAATGCAGCCTTTACTGTCTGATTCTCCTTCCGGAGTCATTACTTGTAAGGCTGGAAACCGAATCTGTAGCAGTTTAACAGCAGAAAATCCTTTGACGAGCACCAGATTTTGTGATCTCTGTTGCAGTGAGCCTGGTTTTTGCGGAGACTGCTGTTGTATACTTTGCAGGAAGCTTATTGTTTTGGACTATGATGGGTACAGTTACATCCGATGTGAAG
>NC_028642.1:46691048-46718849 GCF_001406875.1 Solanum pennellii | reverse complement strand
GTCGAAAGATAATCTTATTCATTCAGTACCCACACTTTTAAATACGACAGATAAGAATAACCTACAGCTACACTTAAGGAAACCAACTACTACCTGAACTCCTAAAAAATAGGGGGAGTCATCTATTGATACTCTAAAATAGTATTTGTTACAGGAACTAATAATTAGAGTAACTAATGATTAATACACCCACTCAAGTTAGGCGTAGTGCAACAATGCCTAACTTGGAACAACACTATTCAAAGGCTGGTTTTGGCAAGGGCTTGGTAAATCCTAAATGTATCAGCAAGTTGATCACAAGCGTAAGTGTGTGTAACAAGACCTCGTGTGCTTGAACTTGGTTCCTAACATAACAGAACTTGGGACCTAGCTGTTATTCTGTTTGGTGTGGGATCTGGTTTTGTTGCTTGATATGGCCACTCATAGAGTCCATTCTTATTCCGATATTGTACCAGTGGCTTTTGGGAATGCAGGTCCTTCCAAATAAAAGTAATAGGAAAAAACTCAGCAGATGTCAGATTGTCTTGACGAAACTTGGCGGACAAAAATCAAGTTTTTTTTATTGATGAGGACAAAGAGTGTTAGAAATTAAAGCCTAAAAGCAGAATTAGATGCTTGTATAAGAGATTGAACCAGTATGAGTTATAGAAATGGTTTTACAGTCACCCATGGATATGCCCTCATTGCCTGTATACTCTTCAAGATTGTGCGGATCAGTGGTGACATGATGAGTCCCGCCAGAATCCAAAACCCAAGACCAGAAGTAAAGTTGGCCTTAGCTTCAAAACGTCGATTCAAAACAATATACATCTGCAGTGTGACCTAATTTTTGGCACAGTTGGCAGCAGACAGATGGTCTCGAATTCGACCTCCAGTCTTGCTTACTGTTGTTGCTGGACTTTTGAGTTACAGGAGGTTTCCATTGTTGATTGTTGAAGTGATTAAGATTGTTCCTATAAGACTTGGATGGCATGTTCACCTTCTGTGTGACAGCAGTTGTGATCATGGAAGATAAAAAGTTCATAATCTGTAAGCTTGTGAAACAACTCTTCAAAACTCAAGGAAGAATCCCTTGATCTTATGGAAGCAGAGATTTCACGGTACTCAGGGCCAGTCCGCTTAAAATCTTAACAATAAGTTCATCATCTGTTACTGGTGATCCAACAACTTTGACTGCATCAGAGAGAGAGGAACCCTTGCGTAATGGATTTTAGAAGCTTTTTTAAAATTTTGCAATTGGTCTCGCAAGCTAAAAATGCGAGCGTAGCTCTTATTTGATCTGAGAAGAAGAGAAGTTGTGCAATCTTCTTCTCTGATTTTCAGTGTTTTGCTCCTAAGGGATTTTCTCGCTCATATTCAAATTTGTCTGACTTGTTCTTTCTAGTGGTTAGCGTGTGTTCTTTTTCCTTCGTTCAAATCTATCTTAGACAAGTCATTCTTCCTTGATTCATGCCTTCGTTTCACAGATTTTGAATGTCTCATTTTTTTTGACACACATCATTTTGGATGAAGCTAACGTTATTGGTTCTCTGCCTTCAGCAATACTGCTTAGATTTCTATCTGTTAGTCTGATATATGCAGATAGATATTGTTGTTATTGTTCTTGTGATTCTTCTTGTTGGTCATGGTGGGCAACTATATTTTCTAAAGATGATTGTCTATATGTCGTGTCTTTCGTATTTCAGGAATCTTGGTTTAGTGCTCAATTTGCTATTATTATCGTATCTTGTGGCAGTTCATACCCTACATATTACTAATGTCAAGTAGGATTCTTTTAATCCTTCAAATTTTGGACAATGATTTTCATGAAGTTAATTTCTGGATTTTTCAGCTAACCGTGGTACCTCGCAAAATCAAAATCTCAGTCAGAAGCGAAAGACACTGGATGACGCCGATCAGCCTGAACTTTGATTGCAAAGTTGATAGGAGACAACAAGTACACAGTGAAATGTGCAAGCTAGTCCGAACTTCATCATTATAAAAAATAATTTGATATTATGATTTGATACATCACTACTCGTACATTAATACATTATCACCATGTGCTCAAACAGAAAGAGCCCAAGTGTGTCCATTATTTCAATGGAACTATATACCTTGTTAAAGTAAACATACATATGTATGTTACAATTGCCAAGAACTTGTTGTTTTGCGTATGTACTATTTCATACTAACTTTGAACATATCGTGTTTAAAACTTTATTCGATGTTTGAAGTTTTATATGACTTTGAAGTTTAGATATATAATATACATGATTGAAGTTTCGTCATAAACATATATTTTAATATACTAATAGTTTGCGTAATTGATACATCAAATATGAAAAAGTTAACTACTGTACAAGAACAAGTTGGTCAACGTCTCTCCAAACACCTCTAGATCTATTATCGAACTCTCCATGGCCATGGTCATCCCTGGGCACCGTCACTACAAGCTCACCGTCCACAAATACCGCTGTGGCCAGCTCCGGCATAGTCGAAGCAGGCAACCTGTACCTCCATGTATCCACATTCAATTTTTCATCGTCATCACCGTCTCCATTTCCCTTTCTCACAACGATCTTCGTTACCCCAGGATGAATCTCTACTACCTGTGCTCTCACTTGTCCATTCCAAGCTCCTTCTAGTTCGATTTTCGCCACGAAACGGAAGAATCCTTCCTTCTCTTCGACCGCCACATCTGCATCAGAACGGAACGGCAATTCCAGAAAGTAGTTAAATACGTGAGGAAGTCTCCGGAGTTTCTTCATTGCGGAATTAGGAATGTGTTGTTGCTGTTGTGAAAAATTAGAATCAATTCGTCCAATTTTTGGATTCAAGGAGAGAGGATGCATTCTCATACCCTGAATTGTTGGGGTTGAAACAATAAGAAGAAGACAGATGTTGATAAGATTCAAAATTCCAATAGGACAATTTGGGATTCTATTAACCCCTGATCGGAAGATTGATAATTGCATTAGATTTTTTATTTTTTAAAAAGCGCTTTGGGTTATTATAACTTAGGAATGAAATAGTAGGGAGGTAGATTTAAAATATTGAACAGGGATTGAGCTTGAGGCGGTGGAGGTTTCTTAGGAAAGAAGAAAAACAAGAGCATTATTTTTTTATCAGATTTAGTTGGAAATAGAATGAAAAATAGTGGGATAATCGAAAATACATTAAGAATTATTCGATAAATATAGAAATTATTCACATCATGTCTGATTATTTCTTTCTCAATACTTTTTTGATCTATTTTTATTCCTCTTTGTTACCCCTACGACTAGCCTAGCCTCTCGCACCTCCTTGTTGAGGCGTCAATGCGCCTTCTCTACACATGTGACATGCCCAAATCACTTTAGTCTCGCTTTCTCGTCTTATCTGACATAAAAGTCACTCTTACCTTCTCTCGGACAGCCTCATTCCTAATTTATTGCTCTTGATTTGATTCACAGCATTAAAAAATAAATTTTATACTATACTTAAACTTATATTTGGCTCACAACTATATAAAATTTTACTTACAATTATACCCTTGAACAAGATAAACTTTCCAGAAATTGAAAAAGAGTTGCCAAAACATTGGTAACAAGTACAGCTGTTTATTCCATAAATTTATTTCTTCTAACTAATACATGCTGGGAATTCAGAACTCAAATTTGATTTCATCCAAATATTTCAAGTGGAGATGAACATTTAACTTCCCCAGTGTTAATCCTCTATAACTAGCTTATGTTGAAATCTGTACATCATCCCTGTATAACTGAAATGCAAATGGAGCCATAAATATATACTAGCAGCTAGAGATTTGGTGCATGACTCATTCAGCTATGAAGCAATACTCCACGTATCAAGGAGAGAGCAGCAACACAGAAAGACACCCACATAGTTCTACTTTTCGCAATAATTTCCGGTACATGCAAGCGGCTTTTGTGAGGTCTACTTGGTCGATTGAAGAAAGCTCAAACATCCATGTTCTCCTTGTGACGCATCCTATGCCTACGCTGAGACCTTTTCTGGTTATAGTTACGCCTTCTAGGCAGTGAGCTAAATGCGTCAGGATGATGAATATCTTGGACACTTGCTGAAGAGCCAAATATGCAGTCAAATGGGTCTTCAATTGCCTCCAGAACATCAGCTGCTGCACTCATCTACATTTATGAACAAAGACTCCAGTTAACAAATAACTTACAAAGTTGCATAGTCAGCTATGGGAAAGGTTGTGTTGGGTATGGAAGAAAACATTTTCATTGATCAAAATTTTCGGAAAACAAGTTCCTTGAAAATGAGAAAAATGACTTCCATAGCAGAAGTAGGAGAACAAGTTCTACAAGTGGCATTCTTCATTGATCGTTTCTTTCTCACCCTCCAAGTTCCAACACACCTCATTTCACCCTGACCACGCCACGCCGCGCCCCTACCTCCACACCCCCACCTCCCATGGTATTTGTCTAGATTATGTACAAATGCTTTAAGGATAATACTTGGTTTATTCACGTAAGAACACAAGAAAATAAGAAATAAACCTACTTATTTTTATATTTTACCTCCTACCGAACACATCCAAAGCAATGACTCAGCGGAAGGTATTTATCTCCAAGCCGGTACTTGTTAAGCTTCTCCTCCTTCCTCATTTAGACAGAAGAAAGCCCCAATGAACACTACATTCTGCTTGGGGTATGCAGCTTCCATTATTACAGGAAATTTTCACAAAAGGTTGTTACTTTTTAGTAATTTTAGCCATCTGTACGAAATTTGTTACCTTGTCCATACTCTAATAAGTAAAATCTTGTATAACAGATGTCTGACACTCTCCAGTACTACTCTCTGATTCATATTTTAAATAACCTTGAAGGCAGTAGTTGCATACTCACATTAATTTTCCTGCGCTGTAGATTGGTCTTCCTCAGATCAGTTTTCACCGAATTGATTTTCTTATTGTAAAAGGCATCATCATATGTCATATGAGGAGAAGCAACATCTTCCTCAAAGGAGTTCCGAAAGCGCCACCTTGGTTTTGGCTGGTCTGTCGAGTCGTCGTTATAAACATTCTCACAGAAAAAATGTTTGGAGACACGTTGCAATACGTGCGGATCATGCTGATACTTCTTCAACATTCTATCATGTCAAAATATACATTCAGTACATAGTTAATGTTGGGGAAGAAAACAGAAGAAATTACCACAAAACACTTGAGCAAAAGAAGCTTTAGTATCAGGTAAATAAAACGTTTGTACTTCTCAAAGTAATTTTTTTTCCTGAACCACGAAAATGTGAAGAATCTTTTAAGCATGCGCAGTCTCTGTAACCACACAGCTCAAATCAGACCTTCCAGTAAATTAGGAGCACGCTTAGTGATTTTCAAATGCTGCACTTCCTTACACTTGCATACAAGTCCAGCAAACACCAAACAAATTTAAGTGACAATAACTAAACCTTAATTTGAACTACTTTAGTACTGTGTGAATTCCTTGCTTCTATTATATGCTATCTTTAGCTAAATCTGTATGGATGCTTAGAGGTGGTTGCAAGTTTCTTCTGTGTGATTTTAATAGTCTCTTTTACCACTCCCATTTACCATACACCTACAGACTAGTCGATGTAAATGTCTATGTGGACATGATTAAACCATCACATGCGTGGTTGCAAGTTTCTTCTGTGTGATTTTAATAGTCTCTTTTACCACTTCCATTTACCATACACCTACAGACTAGTCGATGTAAATGTCTATGTGGACATGATTAAACCATCACATGCTTAAGTATACCAACTGGAGCGTGGACAAGATAATATGGGGATACAATATCGGGTGAAACAAGAATTGGTTCTGTCTGACTCTGATACCAAGTTAAAGAAATGGACCATGAGCCTAACTCAGCGCCAGAAGCGAACTCAAAGGGTGAGGACTGTCCAAGACAATATGAGGAAATAAAATGCATCCCATCCTTCAAAGTGGGACTACTCAACAGAATCTTTTCGTTATTACTTGACATTCTGGTTAGCTCTCAACTAATCTTTTAAAATCCAATGCACTGTCAGTGTCATCTGGTATCCTAATGCACATGCAAAGGATGAATAATCGCTTGCTATATAAGGTTGATCACATGTCTTATCTTAGGCGGAAGCCATTTCAGAGTAATAAGAACAAACCAAAATCGAAGAACAATAATATAGCCTACGAAATTTACTAACCAATCACACTAGTTGATATTGCAAATAAGTCTAAATAAATAGTGCTGGGAGATGAAGAAGTGGCATATCAAGATTAAATTCTTAACTCCAGTTACAAAGTACTGAGGCAACTAGAAAGCTGGAAAGACTAGTTCTGTTTCAAATAGGCAGCAGTATGATCTATTATGTCCTTGCCAAATATTAGCACTATACCCATACCGTTGGTCCAAATAACCCAGTTACACATCTGCCAAGCAATTCAAACATGTTGAGGTGGCTCTCAGTACACTTAGCCTAGCAGTCAGTTCCCATATTTTAAGGTGATATCTCACTCTACTAACAATGAGCGACAAATATGACCCAGGCCAGATGATTAACCTTGCAAAATGAAGATTTGACCATATCGAACTCACAGAACATTCAATGTTTAAGTATAATTAACATGAAAGCAATATTTTATGGGGTGAGTATGATTCAAGTTAATACAGTGCTATGCAAGTCTTTTACTTGGATTAATCCACCAAAGATCAAATAATCTCAAAGCCTAGATTCTTGTTATGTCTTGCAATTATCTTCAATTTAGCAGTTATATAACAACCCTCATAATCTCCTTCCTCTATTTACTTCTTTAATTCTCATCATGACGCTTCCCTCGGTGATAACAACCACGTTTCAAGTTAACAATTATCTACACTTGAGTTCACACAAGTTGAACAAAAATCAAGAGGAGAATTCTCATTCTGATGCATTGCAGAAAAATTGGAAACAAATGGTTTTTTGCCGAGGGACAAACTTAGTATGTATACACTATACACAGAGACAAAAAGACTACTGCTTTGATGAAGTCATAAAACTAATTCAGAAATTATTAGACGTTGAATGACCTATATCCAAAAGAAAATCACTAATTCTATTGCAAATTCTTTAAAACAACCTGACCCTTATTAGATTTCATACTTTGTTGGGAACAATCAGGAAAGGGTTGAACATTGTGGCCATTAAATAGTAAATGGTATATTTTTAGTTTGGAGAAGGTGCCAAACCTACTAGAATATAGACGCAGAGCAATTATTATTTTTATACGTAAAAGGAGATTTTTTAGATGGACTTGCACTATAGAAGTAGAGCAATTGTTTTAAGATGAAGCACAAGAATACAAGTGCCAAGCTTCATCATACTAAGTCATGTATACATGGGCTTGTATAGCATTAAGGATTATAATCACAAATTCAAAATAAGATTGACAATACCAGATTTGGTATAAGATTTATACCTGTATTAGCTTAATACCAACAGTCAAACATTGGATTTAATCCCAAATTTTATACTGGGATCATGACCTAATCCCAGTAACCAACCGACCCCTAAGGAGTTGCAACTCAACTAATATATTTTGCACAAATCAAAATGTTTGTCATTGGTCAATAACCTACATTTCTGCCAACCCAGTTTGCAAACGAGTCCCATGCTGAGAGAGAATATGTTCAATTTCTGAATCCACACACTTGGCAAATCTCCTAATGCCATAATAGAAACCAACACCTGGAAGGGGGAAAGTTCAAAAGATTAAAGTAGTATAATTACCAAAAGAAAAGCAAAATGTTCTCTGTTTTGGTATAAACTTTGATCTTGTGTAGCTTTGAGCTCCAGATAAGCATTTTGAACAGTGTGTATCATTACAAGAATGGTAATATACAGTTTAAGAGAGATAGCAAGTCTCCTAAATAGCAATGACTCTGAATAGCACGAAAGTGAACATGTAATAGGGCCACCTGGTCTCAAGTACCTGTTTTGGGGCCGCGGCTAATCCGGAATCACGCCACATAAAGGTCCGTTGAGGTGGAAGTGCTCCCTACATATTCAGGGTCATTGTTATTTAGGAGACTTATAAATCTCTCTTGAACTAGCAACTTAAATTTGTCATAATCATACAATTTACAGCATAATTTTATCAACGTCCATATCTAAAATGCAAGATCCCACGAGGGCAGTGAGGCAATAGAGAACTTTAAATGCTATCCTTAATTTAGGCACTTGAAGTTAAGGGGTCATTTTCTTAATGGTCACTCAAGTTGGTAAAATTACCTAGTAAAGTAATTTAACTTTTATCGTCCCAATAAAAAATTGTTCAAGTTAACTATTATTCTTACAAAATAACAATGGTCTAGATTGATATTGAGATCCTTAAATTGCGCATATATTTATAGAAATCATCTATGTTTTGCTCCTTGTCTTCACATGATTCTCCTATTTGACAAGGCAAACATTCTTCTTCTGAGGAGGGATATAATCTTCCTCATGAAGAACTCTTAAATCTTCACTAGTATGAGATTCTTCACCCTCACTATTATCAGGGCTAGATCCTTCAGGAGAGGAATTAAATAGGATTTTGCAAAGAGAATCTTTAATGTTTTCATCAAGATCAAGACTCTTGATCTTGTCCTTAACTTTGCAATCCCTGGCATAATGCCCTATTCTTCCACATTTGTAGCAAGCATTAGATTTATCATGTTTGGAAATTTTTCTTTCAGATTTCCTTTTTTCACGCTTATCTAAGTGTTTCTTCTTCCTCTGAGACTTATAAGGTCTTTCTGTATAATCTTTGTTCTTCTTTTTCCGGGAAACTTTTTTGGATGTTTCCGACATATCAATAGCAAATTGTTCGCAGAATTCTCCTAATTGCTGCTTTTCATTCAAACGATATTTTTTAATCTGCTGATTCAGCTTTATCTCATTGCATAAAGAGAGCCCTTCCTGGGTACAAACACTTATAAGTTTCCCATAGGTATAACTATCATAATTTATGCTTATTCCATCTCCCATAAGGATCTTCCTAATCCTTTCTGCAAATAAAGTAGGGAGTCCATCTATAAATTTGGATTTCCAATGAGAACTGTTACACTCAGGTAACTCCATAACTCGAGAAAGGAATACATCCTTATACCATCTAAAGGAAGTTAGTGTTCTACATTTAAGGTTTTGGAGCATAGTCCTAATGGTCTCACTATTATCTGACCATCTTCCAGAAAAATGTTCTATAATGGTTAAAACTAGTGTATAAACTATATTGGGGACCAAACCACTTTCTTCTTTTACTGCAGTTAAAATGGCCATCCTCTAAGCCTCTGTGAGATAATTATCCCACCATCCTTTTAATTGCCCTGTGAATCCGACAATAATCATATTAGCAGTATCCTTTTCAGAATTTTTGTTGGCCTTGCAAATGGTGTTGTACATGAGAATTCTATGGGCCAACGTATAAATCTGTCTATCCGTAAAGCCATCAATATTCCATTCATAGATTTCTGTTCCACTGAAACTATTAGAGACAATATACTCTTGTTCCTCTAAAAGAATATCCTGAGGGGTTGGCCTAGGATAATAGAACATCCTTTGGACCGGTTTTCTAGCATGTTTTTCTGAGATTTTATTAATCTCATCAGGAATATTATTCTTACTATCCTCTATAACATGAAGAGGATTGAGTTCTAGATCTTTTTTATACTTCTCCTCTAACCATCTTTCAATATTATCAAGTTTTGATAACTTAAAATCCTTTATCTCAGGTGGAGGCTGGATACTTGCAATGGCTTTTTCCCTACCTTTGTCAGAGACTTTGGACTTTTCTATTATAGAGCAGATATGACTGACCTTATCATGCAAAGAGAGGATATGTTCCCCTAAAATGCTCATATAAACATTTGTATAATTACTTTGTTGTATAAGAATTCTGATATGTTTAGTAGTCAATAAAGCAGTATCATCATTAAATAAATCTATAAAAGCTGTGAAATGAACAATCTTATTATCTTTCTCAATTTAGAAAGATTGTTGAGGTGGCAAAAATGATTTAGTAATCGTACCATCCGGCAATTTATAATCACGGTCTAACATGCAAAATACTTATAAATGTATTTTGTCATGAACCATGGTACAAATGCAATAGCTTTATTAGCTTGAAAAAGGTCATTATAAAAATCGTTTTGTAAAAAAATCTGCTATTATCAAAATTTTTGAAAAACCATTCTCTAAATGGTTTCCATTTAGGTTGGAAAAATTCATTTGAAATTTTCTCTCGTATCGGTGATCCCGGTCTAAAATCAAGTTGTTCCTTTAGATCCATAAAAACCATTTGGAAAGTTCATTTCTGATAAAGTAGGTTCATCCATATCAGGAGTGACAATATGATTTTCTATTTTGATGTTATCAATTCGTTCACCTTCTTTTGTATAAGAAATTGAGGATCTGGAATTATCCTCATCTTTTATCTGGGACGTCGGAGCCCTAGAAGGAATGTTAACAATATAATCTACTGGAGAAATATAAGAAGAGTTAGATCTAGGCATCCTGGCCTGCAATCCTATACTATCTGTATAACTCATCAATAAATTCTGATCATTAAATTTGATCCTTACCGTTCCATTTGGAGTCTGTTCAATATCAGATATATCCGAATTTATATTATTTCTTGGAGGAACAGCTTCCTCAATAACTCATTCTTTAGGAAAATCAATTTCATCCCATTTAATAGGTCGTCTTGTTATAATTTTTGATTTGCTAAAATTTGTTTCTATTAAAATGGTCTCATTTTTAAAATCCATAATTTTACACAGGATTTAAAGTATATAAAGGTTTATAGTATATTCTATAACAAATACATATAACTTCAGTACCAGGCAAAAATAATCATACCCATGTAATTTAATACGCAATATTAAAGTATTAAGTGAATTTTCGTCATTTAAAGAGATCTGCAAATTAGGATAAGCATTGAAATAAACATTACCATAAGCCAAACTAGTTTGCACTGTCCCTATAAGAGATTTCTTCCAATTCTGATTTCTTACATCTCTTAGAGCTGCTATAAAGTTCTCTGGTAAGCCTCTTAATATAAGGGGCTTAAAAGCAACTTGTACCAGACCAATATGCATAAATCTATAATTTTCCCTATAAGGGGCAAAATCATTTTCAGAAAGAAGTCTGAAAGTACCATGGTCAGAATCCACAGTAATAGTTTCTTCAGTGGTTTTAACAATTTGTTTAAATCCCGTTTTTTCAAATGTTCCCATTTGGTATATTACCTTAGGTTGTATTTTAGAAATTGTCCATTTATTAAGGAGATCAAGCTGTTGAGGCATATATCATATTCTTCTTTTCTACTGTTTTTAACAGTAGCTTGTTTTTTTATAATATTCATAATTAAATCCTGACAGATTAACATCACCTACTACTACTGACCACATGGCTCTGATACCAATACCTGCTAAGTTCCAAGGCTGGCGGTAGTGCGCACGGCCATACAGATTTCAACATTTGGAACCAAATACGCAATACCTGCTAAGTTCCAAGGCTGCTAAGTTCCAAGGCTGGCGGTAGTCCGCACGGCCATACAGCTCTCAACATTTGGAACCAAATACGACAGGATCGCTTTGATATAACTACCGGTTCGTTTACGAGTTAGATAGTCTGAGGATGGAAGGATCTTTTACGGTTCCAACATAGCCCAAACAACGCCTCACATATGGCTTATTATGGGCCTCAACAGGAACTCCGGACTAAGCCAAGATCTTCCCACTTTCGGACTACGCTATTTCAACCCTAGAAACATCGGAACAGTCCAAATTCCATGTTGTCCATAATTTAGATTGATATTAATCAGTCAGTAAGTGTTTAGCCTATCATTTAGGCTAGATAAAAATAAAAATAATTTTGCAATAAGAATAATAATAATAATATCTTAAGTAGATTTTCAAAAGCAGATAGCAAGAACAACTGAAATTTAATTTAACTTAAAAGTAAAAATTTACAAGAGTAGAGAGGGGAATACTAAAAATGTGTGGCTCCGTGTCTGCTTTAAAAAATAGAAAAAAGATCCTTTTATAGAGAAGGATCTAAGAAAATATTAAAAACTATGACATAAGTGCTTACATCATATTATATTATTGAACCGACATAGGGTCCTACTACTTTATAAAAGTTTGAAAATATTAACAATTGATTCCGTTCTTTTAGTCCTTTGCTATTCCTTTGCCTTTGGACTCTTTTGTGCTGGAAGATTCTTCCACTTGATTTTGAAATTGTTGCAAGAATTCTTCTATGTCCATCTCTTCAGTATTTTGAGATTCTCCTGCTAAGCAATTTTCTTCATCTTCATTAGAAGTTGTTACTGACATATCATCTGTAACATTTTTTTCCAAATGTTTTATTAAATCTTTTTTTATTTCTTCCATATATGAAGTAAGAATTTCAGATCTAAAAATTATTCCTCCTTTCATCTGTATTTTCCTGCATATTTGTTTGAAAGGACTAATTTCTTCCTTCCCAACAATTGTGTCGGTCTGATTTTTATTATTCTCTATTGAATTTTTGATAGTCTATTATTTCTCTGCCATGAAGTTGTCCTTCTGCATCCTTGTGGAGTATTTTACTCCAAAATTTTGTATGAAATTTTCTTTTTAAACACGGAAATCCCTGTTCATCTGCTTGAACTTCTATTGTCCATTTCATTATCCAAGGAATTGAAAATTCTATAAAAAAAATACATTAAGGATATTCCTTTAAAATATATATCCTGTTGCTGTAATTGCATAACTTTAGATGAAACATCTATCCATTCAGCATATAATTTTTTGTATTCTTCAGGAAGAATATTTAATGTAGGACCGTATAAAGTCCACCATTTACAAAACCAATTTGGTATAATTAGAGGAAGAACTCCGAGGAAGAACAATGCATACGGGAAACAATAATATTCTGGCTCAATTAGGAAATCAAAGGCGAATAGCCGCAAATATTACAGGAACATCTATTGGAATATCAGGAATTGATGTCAACCATCCAATGTACAGAGAATTTATGAATTTTATACAATCCAAACAACAAACTCAGCCATCATATTCATCTATAGTTAATGAAGAAGCTATAGAAAATGTGGAAATATATGATAAGAACGAGATAGATGAAATAGTACTCATTTTAGAACCAAGGGATCTACAATGGAGAGATGATCTTTGGCAAATAATGACAAGATATTTTGATACGGCATCATATGTTGTACCTACTTATAAATACATGATGCTTTATGAGATTATACTCTCATCAATGGGGTCTGCTGAATTTCAGCATCTCTACCCAGCGAATACCAAGAAAGTTTATAACTTTTCAAAAATCATAATAAAAAAGATAGTTACCCCAGAAGAATGGGGAACAAGCACTATGATGGAAAGAGAATATACTCACCCCGAACAAAAGACTGTAGTTAAATTTAATTATTGGGACTATATTGAAAGCTTTAATAAAGCTTTATTATACGAAAATGCTAATAGAAAGCATTCATGGTTTATTAAAATTTGTTCTAATAATTTTAATAAACATATACCAAATTGGTTTTGTAAATGGTGGACTTTATACGGTCCTACATTAAATATTCTTCCTGAATAATACAAAAAATTATATGTTGAATGGATAGATGTTTCATCTAAAGTTATACAATTACAGCAACAGGATATATATTTTAAAGGAATATCCTTAATGTATTTTTTTATAGAATTTTCAATTCCTTGGATAATGAAATGGACAATAAAAGTTCAAGCAGATGAACAGGGATTTCCGTGTTTAAAAAGAAAATTTCATACAAAGTTCTGGAGTAAATTACTCCACAAGGATGCAGAAGGATAGCTTCATGGCAGAGAAATAATAGACTCTATCAAAAATTCAATAGAGAATAATAAAAATCAGACAGACACAATGGTTGGGAAGGAAGAAATTAGTCCTTTCAAACAAATACGCAGAAAAATACAGATGAAAGGAGGAATAATTTCTAGATCTGAAATTCTTACTTCATATATGGAAGAAATAAAAAAAGATTTAATAAAACATTTGGGAAAAATGTTACAGATGATATGTCAGTAACAACTTCTAATGAAGATGAAGAAAATTGCTTAGCAGGAGAATCTCAAAATACTGAAGAGATGGACATAGAAGAATTCCTGCAACAATTTCAAAATCAAGTGGAAGAATCTTCCAGCACAAAAGAGTCCAAAGGCAAAGGAATAGCAAAGGACTAAAAGAACGGAATCAATTGTTAATATTTTCAAACTTTTATAAAGTAGTGGGACCCTATGTCGGTTCAATAATATAATATGATGTAAGCACTTATGTCATAGTTTTTAACATTTTCTTAGATCCTTCTTTATAAAAGAATCCTTTTTCTATTTTTTAAAGCAGACACGGAGCCACACATCTTTAGTATTCCTCTCTCTACTCTTGTAAATTTTTACTTTTAAGGTAAATAAAATTTCAGTTGTTCTTGCTATTTGCTTTTGAAGATCTACTTAAGGTATTATTATTATTATTCTTATTGCAAAATTATTTTTATTTTCATCTAGCCTAAATGATAGGCTAAACACTTACTGACAGATTAATATCAACCTTTTAACTGTGGACAACATGGAACTTGGACTGTTCCGATGTTTCTAGGGTCGAAATAGTGTAGTCCGAAAGTGGGAAGATCTTGGCTTAGTCCGGAGTTCCTGTTGAGGCCCATAATAAGCCTTGTGTGAGGCGTTGTGTGGGCTATGTTGGAACCGTAAAAGATCCTTCCATCCTCAGACTATCTAACTCATAAACGAACCGGTAGTTACATCCAAGCGATCCTGTCGTATTTGGTTCCAAATGTTGAGACCTGTATGGCCGTGCGGACTACCGCCAGCCTTGGAACTTAGCAGCCTTGGAACTTAGCAGGGATTTTTTATTAAAACAAGCTTTCAACTTGTTCAATTCATAATATTAGTTCAAACTAACCACAAATCACAATGACTACAAAGATTGAAAAATTAAGCTTCATCCTAACAAAATAAAAATTGACAGAACCAAATAAAACAGCCACTGATCTATAGTATCAGATATAACTAAGTAGTTAAATTATGTTGCCAGAATAAACCCAATTCCAGAAACTTGATATCCTATACTTCCTCCATGCCAAATGAAAGAATTTCCTGATGAGGGACACCATCAAATTATCACTGTAAATTTGGACATGAATTCTTTAAGAAACATTAAATATACAAAATTTACATAAAAACTACTTTAAATTACTAGTCTTTTAGCTTTTACTCTACATGGAGAGAATGAGCACATAGATAGTTGAAAAAGAACAGAAATAGGAATAAAGGTCAGAAGCATACAGAGGGTTGACTGAATTGGCTTTTCTGTCACTGTTATTTTGTAAGAGATAATAGTAGGCTGAGTGATTTTATTGAACAATAAAAAGATATGTGACTTTACTAGGTAATTTCATCTACTTGAGAGTTAGTGACCACTTAAGGAATTAAACGGATACTCAAGTTTTTAAATATTCACTTTAAACAACAAATATGTAAAACCAAACTTATTGAGCACTTGAACATGAGTCACTAAAAGGCATCTTAAAACACGTCACTATCTACCAAGTCCACAAATACATGGAACGAAACCAGATAGTATCAAGGGTGACTGGCATATAGGCAGAAAAGATAAACATGGAAAAAAAGCCCAGTCAATTTCTGAAAATATTATAATGAAATTGCAAATTGAGCTTACCTGCTGTCAGGTTCATACGAACTAGGTTATTCAGCCTTCTGGTTACTGCAAAGAAACAAATTGAGAGAACTATGTTAGGTGTTTGGTCAAAAATATAAAAGCAAATAATAGAAGAGGAGAAAAGAAATAATTTCTGCAAGCAGAGTGGATATAATACAGAGCAACACCTAGACAAATGAGTGATAAAGGACGATTTTCTGACTTATCTAATAACCCTATTTCTAGCTGCTGGAGAACCTCTTCTAACCATTCCCCTTTTTTTCTTTTTGAGAAAGTTAATTGGTAATCATTTCCCTTTTATTCTGGAACAATCTTTTTAGGGTCGTATTTACATATTTCTGCCAAATATTCCAATTATTGCTAATGCCGTTTCAATGGTTTTCATACTTTCAAACAAGAGAAGTTCGATACTCTCGAATCCGATGCATTAATTCCTCTTTCTACTCAAAAGTTTTCAAGAAGCGTGACACTGTGTTGTGAAAGGCGATCGCCTCGTCGCCAATGGCGAGAGGGGAGGGGAGGGAAGGGGAGGGGAGGCGACCCTTCATTGCCTTTTAGCTTTGTGGCGAGGTGATCATCAAAAGGCAATGTCATGGCCACAAAGGCAAGAGGTGACAAAGGCGTTGCCTTTTGTATTTTCTTTAAAAAGGGCGACCGATATAGAGTTTTAAAAGTTAAAGGTAATTTTAAGGTTTTCGACTAAACTCCTCGGGCTACCAGCTAGAATATTCCTCCGACTCCAAAATCCAACCAATACGTTGTTCTTTCTTCTTCAGATATCTTCTTCCTTTATTTCTTTTTCATTCTTCCTCTTCTTCAAACTTCAAGGTCACTTCTACCTTGTTTTTTTTCACTGTTTTGATTTTTGTTCTATTTTTTTCTCGTTCAAGTTCTAAGTATGTACCACCTATTTTCAGTTTTTGAATTGAAATATTTGTTTATATGTTATTGCTATTGAGATTTTGATTATTTGATTATGCAATTAAGTATTTTAATTTTTTGGCCGCACTTCAAAAAGGCTCGTCTTGTGGGGAGGCAAGCCCTTGTCGTCTTTTATCGCCTTTCACCATCCAAAAGAGGGACCTTTTCCTTTAAAATTAATTTCACATAAAAGCATCAATGAAACACCCCCTCCCCTTTTTTTTTACTATACTCCCTTTGCCCCATTCTATACTAGACTCATTCTATTAGGACAGTCCAAAATGAAATGTTTGACAACACTCCACTAATAGTATCATTCTATATAACTTTTACCTCTTTCAAGAACTCAAATCCATTTATCTGTTCAATTTTAACCTTTGATGTGATATTTTCACTATCAAACTAAATATACTCAACACTATATCCAGTCAAACACCATCGTCTTCATTGCTTCTACTTTTTTTTTCTTCTCTTATCAAGGAAAACTCAACTACGAAGAAGCTTATGTTAAAAGTACTACTACTAAAACTAACAAAAGACACTCCAATCATAGTTTACTTGACAATGTAATAATACGGGAAATGTACCTAACCAAGTGGCAATGGAAGCACCGGTAGCACCAATGCCAAAATCTCTTACAGCATTTTGCTTCCATGAATTAAGTAGTTTAGCTTCTTCACTCGTCAGAGCTTCCTACAAATATTTATCATTAAAGAAACAAATAAATATCACTGCGCAAATTAGTTAGAAAACCTAATGCACCTTGATTTAATTTCTGAAAAACGAAAGAGGGGAAAAAAGAACAAAGAGTACGAATTACCTAATCAAATAGAAAGGGGAGAAAAGGATTATTTTCCTGAAGGTTAATGCACAGTAGCAGTGGAAATTTAGGGCAAAGAAGAAAGTCCATTTGAATGTTAGTGCTTAAAAATGGTACCTTTCTGGAGATGAGAATTTCTTCCAGCTCGAAGAGAGCTTCCGCCATTATTCAGTTTTTTTCCCTTCTGCCCCGACTCCGACTCCGGCTCCGGCTACGGCTCCGACTCCAACTCCGGGATCTCGATCCTCCTTATACAGAAACGGCGAAAAAATGACAAATATCCTTTGATTTTGTTGAATTTTTTTATTTTGAAAAAAATAAAAATCAAATGTAATTGAATAGAATATCAATCAAAAATAATTTCTCTAATTCCGATCTTCCTCAAATCTTATTTTGTGGAATTAGTATTAGTACTTTTAGGATTCGTCTGGTACAAGAGATCAAGGTTAAAGTTTGTTTTAAAATAAATTTATTTTATATTTATTTGGAATAAATTTGTAAAATAATTTATTTTGGATTTTGTTATCCCAAAATTTTAGTGTCATTTTTATGACATGTTCAGGGGTGAGATAATAATTTTGCAATAACTAATATTAAAATAATTTACGTCCAATCAAACAAGTAATTGATCATTCTTCGATATTTTACTAAACAATAAACTCTATACATTGAATTTGATGTGAACTATATCAAAGAAAACATATATATCAAGAAAGTCTTGTCGAATCTTAAAATATGCAATATCAAATATTACATTAAACATTAAAAGATATTTTATATAGCCTAAATTACATGACAGAAAATTACACAAAGACCGTAGAAATAAAGTGAATATATCATTAAAGTGCAAATATTATGCCCCTAAACACAAGTTCCCGCTAATTTCCTTTCTTTTTTATCTTTTGTGATTTTTATCAAATTTAACGGGCGAAATTTAATAATATTTGATGATAATTAAAAGTAATAATTTTTGACAAACTTAAATAACCAAAATTGTTAAGTGCATACCTAAAGGATTACTTTGAACCTGCTATCAAACATAAAAGGACTATTTTAATCATTTTTTTAAGAAGCGATGTAAATGAATTGTGAATAACAGTTGAATCAATAACTAATTCAATTTTTGTTGTTCTTGAATTGGCGGGTCATTCAAATTGGTGAACTCCTTTTCATCTACAAGAATCATCTATCTTTAAGGTAGGTGCTTTTGAACTTTAAATTTAAGGATTTTTACTTTTAACTTTGAATGTTTGCTCATGAAATGAATGAGGGTCAACAGTTTAAATTTTCTATTTTTAAAACTAATGATATTGCAATATGTGAGATACATGAGTGAATATTGAATTAACTTTGATTTTGTTTATTTGGTGTATAAAATTTCAAATTAACAAATACTAATTTTTAATCTTAAAAGTTAACTCATGAAGTAAGTCGATTATTAGTTCTAAGACGATAAGACCATTAATTTTCAAAGTAATTAAGTGTAATTTCCTAACTCAAAGAGAGCAAAAACAATATTAGCTCTTATTATCATTAGTGATAGGAATAGGCAAAACTTGCATATACATTAAATATTACTACATCAAAAATGTCTTTTAATCGATAATTAATTAAGAAAAATAGTTTAATATTTTTAGCAGCATTTAGCACTCTTTGTGAATATTTTCTTTAAAAGTTTTATTACTTTTTGTTAATACATATATATTTATTGCCACTAAAGTTATTTTTGTTACAATGTATATAATTTGACATTTATCACCGTAGCAAGAAAATATAATCATATCTTACTCTATTATTAAATATTTATATTAGCTAATTATAATATAAATATTATACCATTTTTTGATATTATCATATCCAATATAAGAGATGTTATAATCATTCAATAACCTTCAACCCTTTAGTCTTTTTCATATATATATCCAAAATAAAATTGTTATTTTCATAATTACATATTATATCGCTATAGAATGACAACAAATGTGAGTCCCTACTATATCTCAGTGTCAATTTGATTAAAACACTACTTTTACAACTCACTTATTTGCTTTGTAGCTAAGGAATCTGTTAAAGTATGTGCGTCCATTATCAGTCAATGGATCAGGTCCCTTGACACACAAATGAGAATATAGCAAAAAGTAAATGCAGTTTAATAACAGAGGAGTTTTACGTGGAAACCTCCTTGCTTAAGGGAGTAAAATCACGACCTGTCTCACAGGATTTTCACAACCGTTTCACTAATCTTCACAAGCAAAAGGAAATCGGTTACACAAAATGTGAGAAAAAATTTTAATCTCACCAACAAGCAATAACTCTAGTGCTTGATGAGCCTAAGTAGATGTTACTCTACCCACTAAGCTATTACTCTAGACAACTTAGAATTTTCTAAGCAATCTCACAGATTGCCCACTAAACCACCCTACTAATGATTTAGAATTTTCTAAGCAACACAAAGGTTGCCCACTAAATTAGTTCAACTAACTAACTTAGAATTTCAGATCAAACCACACCGATTCCTTTATAGTTTTAGGATCAGTTTACAATGTAAGATCGAAAGAAAGTATTCCCAAACAACTACACAATGTTCACTTGAGCTTCTGTTGTTGTTGAATATTTTTTCTGCTTGATTTTCTAAGCCTTTGCAAGAGTTCTTGAATATGTTTTTTCAAGCTGCAAAAACTAACTGTGAATATGGGGATACTTTGTTTATGTAGAAAGGTCACAAAACGTAAAACAATTCCATTGGCTGAGGATTCTGGCGCGTCTGCCACTTCTGCCACTGTTTGAGACTGTGCACCAACTTTTTGTAATTTCTCCAGCTGGCAGCTAGAACCAGATTTTTTCACAAGGTCCCTGAATTTGTCAAATCATCAAAACTACAAATAACAGAACCACAAAATATTAGTGTTAGGACAATCTATATCAAAAAGAAGAACCAAATCATCAATGTGAGCCACCTTAACCTAATGTATGGGTAGATATACGATCCTATACATGATGCACGTGAATTTATGATTTCTGTATTAAATTTAAAATTTTATGAATATTGATTTTATTTAGCTTATATATCTCAATTTATTTATGATTAAGTTATATTTTATTATTTAACTGATTGAACTCGATGTCGATGCAAGAAATATCATATCATTAAATCAACTAATTATGTAAGTCATACTATTAATTATATGCTGAAATGATAATCAAAGTCGTGAGTAATTAATTAGTTGAGTCTCTTAGATCATTTTCTTGATTACTAATTGAAGTGGGTGAACTAATCCTATCTACAGCAGAAAGTGTTGTAGTGAGTCATTCTAAAGTAACTTTACTTTTTTTCTATTTTTGACGTGTGCACTTAGATTTAAATATTAAAAACTTCATTATCATGTGGAAAAAGTAGAAAAATACCTTTTTGTTAAAAATATACTATGATAGTTCAGTGACTTAAAAGGAAAAAACAAAGACTGAATTGGCCAAAAAGAAAATCAAATTATCATTATTTTGCAAGTTGAAGAATTCTCCAAACTATCATGAACTTATATTAAAATTGTCTCTGGAGAAATATAACATGCTACGTAAATATTACCTTGTAAAAGTATCTTAAAAAATTGACTTGGAGAAAAATTGAGTGAATATTAGGCTATTAAAATTTCTTTAAAACTATCATTATTTAGCGAATTTCGTATCTAAATTATATATTAGGTATAATATTCTTACAACTCCCAGAATTAATTTTGTTAGATGGACTAATTTTTAAGACTTCTTTTTTTATCTACACTTATCTCCTAACAAGTTATCTCAGTATATTCAACAGAAGATTTTTAATCTGCAATGAGTTGTAATCCAAAAAAATAAAAACGTCCAATAATTTAAATATAAAAATCAAAAAACAATACTATAAATTTAAGAACTCTTTAACCTATTCACTCAAAAATAAACAACATAAACTCTCATGAACAAAGAGAAATTAAACAAAATTATAAACACAATAGTACTCTCCACTAAAAAATATTACTAACATTCTATATATGTACAACACAAAGATGGTACATTAAGATTTAGTCATCAAAAGGGATCGTGAGGTCTTATTTTTCAACCTTCTAACTAATTACATGTGAAACTGGCTAAGCTAATTTGACTAATTCGAATTCATATCATATATAAAAATCTATTAAAAAGAGAAGTGTATATACATATATTAGTAATTTTATATATTGTTAATGCTCGAACTCGATACGTTTTGAAAAAAGAAAGATACATCTCCTACTTATTATGTAGTAATTGATCTACTTGTATACTTCTTAGAAGAAGAATTAGTTGACAAATCACCTGACCTTCTTCTTAACATTTGCCTCATACCATCAGCAACATGAACAGCAGGATTATTAGACTTATATTTTCTACAAAATGACATATGAGCTTTTAAAGCTTCTTCCATTTCAATAAAATATTGCTTCTTTTTTCCTCTATTAAATTCATCTCTAACAGCTTCTGAACATAATCCACATAGCCATTTACCTTCAAAATTCTCTTTAACTTCACTTATGTACTCTATTGTACACTCTTCTTTTAATCCACAACAATCACACTTTGCCAATTCTATTTCCATCACCCAATTTTCTTTTTTTTTTAAAGTACCTTTTTTGGCTTTGTTTTTTATGAGATTTATTGGTACTTTTTCCTAAGTTTTTTTTTGTGTGTGTGTGTGAATGGAGAAGGGGGGCTTAAGAGAAGTTATATAGTGAGGGGAATTAAAGGTGCCATAATTTCCTCCATGTTACATGGGACATATGGGGCAGTGAGAAATGAGACAATTTGGTCATTGTAGGGTCATTGAGTAGTGGTGCCTTTAATTTCTTGCATATAATAATAAATAAACAGCAAATATTGCATTGTCATTTTCTTATATTTTACTTTCGGTTGACAAAGTTATTTTAATTTTATCTTTTTTTAAAAAAATTGCGCTTTTGTGATTTTAAAATTGGAAGGTTACGTTGAAATGGAAAAGTGTGTAATGTGATTAATAATGTTTATATATTATGTGTGAATGGTCAATAAAATTCAACACATTTACCAAATGAGTATAGTAGAAACATAAATGTTAATGTATACGATCATATAAGATTAGATACAATAAAAAATGATCATCAAGTTTGTGAGTTGGTTCAATTAGAGGCAAGCATTAGGGATAAAATTGGAGAAGGAATTAATCTGCTTGTAATGATATGGTCATGTCGTGTGTTGATCACCAAATACACTACTTAAATACGAAATTATGGTGAGGGAAGATATTAACATAGAATTATATCGATCTAAAATCACACGAAAGAAAATTATCAAATATCCTTTTTGGATTTATGTAGACTTTGCAAAAGATAAGATATAATTGAAAAAATATTACAATTAAACATTTCTATAGTGACAAGTGACAATATTTGTCTGAAAATTTCATGAATGATATATATATATATATATATATATGTATGTATATATTATAACGAGATTTCATGATATATGAAAAATAATATTATTAGTTGATAATATATTTTATTTATATATTAGCACTTTTACTTTACATCCTATACTATTCTAGGAATTATATAGCCATTAAAAGATTTGATTTCTAGGGATCAATAATGATGTCTAGCTACATTATGAATTAAATATTCTAATTAATCTCTATATTGAAAAGTACAGTTGGAGAAACAATAAGATGTTTTAGTGGGACTTGGCGTGTAACAAACGAGTCTTTTTTATGAAACACATGTTTTCGTGTTTGGTTTGTGTGTTTTGATATATATTTTTGAACATAATATATACATATAAATATTAAAAAATTATAATAATATTAACTATAATACCCAAAAAGTGTTTAATGAATTTTTTGGTATTGAAAGTTAACTATAATATCTAACTATCGGTTAAAGCAATTAATATAAAGTTAAAAGTTGAGTAAGTTGTAAAGAAAATGACTTCTTCTCTAGTAAAGAAGTTTATTAATAGAATTTTTGTTTGGTAAGATATGTTTCTTTTAATGAAAATAACTTAATCATGAATTTCTACTCCCTCTCTTCTTTTTTATTATACCTAAAGGGGGAAAATAACGAAGATATTAATTTATTATATGTTAAAAGATAGATTTTGATTTCAAATGGAATGACATGTTTAAATTGGTACGTAATTTTAAAAAATAAAAAATATTTTAAATTATCTTATCTAATTTTTAAAATATATCAAAATGTCATTTAATTTGGATTCTTAAGAAAAAAATTGAAGAGGATATTCTTAAGATTAGATAGGGAACTTTGATCTTCTAAAAAGACATGGTTATGATCAGATTCTCAAACCTAATTATCTAAAGGGTTACTATGAATGGAAGGTTAGTTCCTGTAGGTGATTAAAGCCAGGGCGTAGCTATAACCATTTCAATGGTTGGACATTTTTCGTCAGAAAATTACATTATATTTATGTGTTAAATTTTATATTTAAAGGATATATATATATATATATATTTTAAGTTGGACACTTTTGACAAAAGTTATGTCTTTGTCGTATTAATAATGTGTGTCTTCTGAATGAAGGAATCCTGAAGTTGAACCGCAAATAACACAATATTCTTTTCTTTTATTTTAATAGACACATATCATTATTCTGACTCTCCTACTGATTAAATCTTACCAACTTTACTTACTCGTGTAATTCTAGCAACTTGTACATGCTAATTAATATAGCTAAGGCTTACAATATGTTTACTGCTTGTAAATTAATTAAAATAAATTTATAATGTACATATATATATATATATAACATAAACATGTAGATCAATATGGACGACATATGTGGTTCTTTGGTTTCAAGGATGTTAGACTGATTCCTAAAATAATTAATAGTTGAGATTAGTTTATATGATGAATAAATGAAGAGGCAATTTATTCACCCATAAATGCACCCTTTATGTGATTAAGTAAATTAAATGTGATTGAACAAGTGTCTTAATTGCTAATCCTCCACGTGAAAGTTGAAGAATTAAAGCAATTGTCGTTATGTATAGGCCATGTGTACAATCAGAAATCACATGAAGTATATACAGATAAGAAATGGCCAAACATGTGGGGTTGTCCATGTTGTGACCAAGATCATAGATCATATATCATACCTCTAAACGTTTTATGGTATTTTTTTAAAAATAAAACAAGACTCTACATCACATATAAAAAATAATAATTTTGATTAGAAGTTATGATTTTAAATATGCTATAAAGTTCTGATTACAAAGAAGATTCTATTAAATTAAAAATATGATCAATAATATTTCTAGTGTAATTTAAAAATAAAATTTAAAGTGTAATTTATATTTATAAGATCCAAAAAATAAAATGGATATGAGAAATTTATTATCACTCCAATTAAATTTGTAAGAGTGGTGCATGACAATCTCTAAATCTCATAACAACTCTTTCTGGAAAAAGAAAAAAAAACGAAAGAAATTGTATGCAAAGGGAGAAATAATTGAAAGTTATGGGCATTGGCGGTGTAGGCAATATTTTTCATATCATAAATATGATAGATTTATCTTTCCCCACGACTCACGCCAAAAGCTTCCCAAAAATTTTCATCTCTTTCTCAATTTCTCAAGTTTTTGATGAATAAAGAGTAAACGGCGGTAGGTAGGTTTGGAGATCAATTGTTTAGTGATGTCGTTTATATGGTACAAAAAAGATGATGAAGTCCGCTTGGTTATAAGAAGCTGCAGATTGTGTTTAAATATCTCGGATTGCCAAATTCTTGGAAATAATTGGAAAATATTTTTTCACTTAATTCTTTCAATTATTTGGAGATGACGTATGATAATTAAATTAGAAAGTATTATATCCATGTAGAAGACACATAGGATAAAAAAAAGGAGTGATGTGAAACTTAACAATTCAAAGGATAAATATAAACCCAAAGTTAGATGGTAGAGACAAATATAACCAAAATGTATAACAAAGGATAAATATAACTCTTTTCTAAAAATATAAAGACAGATATAACCCTTTTTCATTTATAAAATAAAGAAAATTTTGTGAATAAATTATCAAAACTCTAACAAGGATTTTCAAAGTAGAGTACAGTAAAAAAAAATGATAGCAACAAGGTATAAAACAAATTAAGCAATAATAGACGGTAATACATATCGAAGAATAAGATAGGCTACACGATTACTATAATATATAATACTGGAGAAGACGGAAGGAAGTTAACTCACCGTCTCTCCTACATAAAGTGCAATAACACTTATCTATATATAGCTACTTACTAATTAATTTTTGCCTTAATTTTTTATCTATAGATTAATATTTCTATTTGGTCATGTCCTCAGTAGATTGAAATACTTTTGACATATCTTGTCTAATCACCTCGGAGCTTGGTTTCATTTCAGATATTTATAATTGACTTAACATAAATAACACATACACCCTTTAGACTCCAAATATTTATAGAGAACCTTTATAGAAACTTTACCATACGCGATTTTCTTGGTCAATGAATAATATGTGTAATTTTCAAAAAAATTTATTATGTAAGAGGGATGCATTATTTTATTATAGATATATTTTAATCTATGGACCCATTTTTGATTTTTCTTCTTTGTCATTTTTCTTCTAATTTTATGTTATCTTAAATCTATATGCAATTACTATCCCAAATTTATTCGGTATAGATAAAAATATATTTTATTTATTTATTTATTTTGTTTTAACAAAAAATATTTTTCACGAAATAATATTCTTATTATAACTACATAAGATATCAAAAATTAGCATAATTTTTAAATGATAAATACGATTAATTTAGTAAAATGAATGTCTAATGCAATATAATTAAATTTACATAAAAAAAAAAGTTGTAAATAATAGTGAAACACTTGTCATTAAATTAAACATTAAAAATTATTTGGCATTTGAACATAGAATTTAAATATGTTTTTTTTTACTTTATATGAAATATATGGAGCAAGAGTTGAAAATAAAATTATTTTTTATTTTTATAAAAAAAATAGAAATTACATTCATGTTTTAAATAATATCAAAAGTGAAAAATGAGTTTAAAAAAAGATTGTACTAACATACTTTTTCAAATTCGAAATATACCTTCAATTTTGAAAAGTTATCTTTCAAATTTTCATGATTAAACATTAATTTTTTAAAATAAAATAAGAAATAATTTTTAAATAAATTCTAAAAGTAGAAGTATAAATTATATGAAATATGAAGGTGAAATTTTTTTATAGAACAATAAATAAGAATTGAGAGAAAAGAAATATAAATTGTTTTAGTTTTCAATTTTTATGACATAAATTTGAGCTTTTATATGCTCATGCTTTTTTAATGATAAAATAGGTTTTTTTTTAAAAAAACTATCGATTAAAACAAATAAGTAAAAAATTATTTTCATATGTACAAAATGAGAGGTTAATTAAAGGGTTCCGTAAATAAATTGATTTCAAAATTAATTAAAGAATAAAAAAACTGAAAATGAGAAAAAAGAGGAAAGAGCAAAACAAGAAATAAAAATAGGAGACAAAGAAAATAAACAAAGTATAGGTTCCATCCGTTCAAAGAAAAAAATAATAAATGAATATCTCATACAACTAGTATTAGCTGTACCTCATACATAATAAAATTTTTCGAAATTCTCTCTTCCTAGGTCTATTGCCTCAACAATCTCCTTACATTATAATTATGTAGTTAATCAATTAATTCCTGGAGATAAAACATATCCCATTCTTCATCCTCATCCTCGTCCTAACTAACTTCTCTCAAACTTTCACAATATGACTTAATTATAAATATTCTATAGTTATTACAATTTTAGATTTTGAGGTCAATTAAAGAATATACAAATGAAAGATTGAGCCCTTTTTTTTTGGCAATAATTGTTAGTAATTATAACTGTGTGCACATATATAATATAGTTGTAGTTATCGTCCAGTCTAAACAAGATGTGAATTGTTGTCTAGCATATGGTCGACCAAACATGAATTTTGTAGTTGCCTAAATTACAAGTTTCCTCCAATCGCCAAATCTAGCCCCTCAAACTAGTGTTGCTATCTCCTACGTGTCATATTTTTATTGGTCTTTTCTTATTTTAAGTGATATTATTTTCTTGTCATTCCTATATATATATCCTTTTCCATTTTAATAGTAATTGATATTTCATGTGTTTGATATCATAATTTACAATTTGTTCTTGAAAAAATTAGTTTAATTTGATCGTCAGTTAAACTATATCACATAATTGAAAAACGATGAAGTAGTTTGTTAAGCTTTGACTATGAATTTATATATATA
>NC_028642.1:46656440-46689818 GCF_001406875.1 Solanum pennellii | reverse complement strand
GAGAGGAAGTGATGGCGCGGGGTAAAAAAATGTTTTACATTTTATTTTATAAAGAAATAATTTTTTATAATAGTTTTTAAATTTTTAATTTTAATACTAATAATTTATTTATTTTTTGTCAAGATTAAATGTTTTGTCTATGTGGAGTGTGATGTGAAAATTCTTTAAAATAAAAGAGAGAGTGTATCAGACATACCATGACGAAAGTGGTATAAGAGAGAGAGGTGCGTTTCTCAAACGAAAAAGTGATAGTTTAGGTATGAAACTCAAACTTTCAATATTTAGGTATGAAATTCAAAAAAAAAAATTAGATATATTTTTGACACTTATCTCAGATTTAAACCATTATTATAACTCTATTATTCAGCACCTAAATTTTAAATGATAGTTCAACTTATTGCAGGTACATATAAAAAAATTTTTGTCCAAATATATATAATATACTTGGTTTCAAAATGGTACTTCCTCCGTCCAGAATTGTTTGTCATGTTGCGCTTATTAAAAGTTAACATGACTAATTTTTAAAGGTAAATTAATTCACATTAATTCGATATTTTAAACAAAAAAATTAGACATTCTAAAACTATATAAAAAGTACTATAAACTATAATTTTTGCATATTAATATGATGAAAAAATACATCTTAAAATATTAGTCAAAATTTTTATAGTTTAACTCTAAAAATAGAAATCATGACAAACAATATCGAATATAGGTGATATAAAATATTAAATTATCTCAAAAATAATTATCACATACCAGATATATTAAGATAAAGACAATCCTAATATTTAATTTGACATTATACATTGTCTTCAAATTTTGAATATGCCTTTACTTAATTGGTATGGGATTGTTTTTTTTCCCTTGGGAGACATAATAGGGGTTTATTATTATACTTATATACGTAAATAATTCATCCACTATAAATGTATAGGATTTAGCTCTAAATTCAGTGTTAGTACTTCTTATCTATTCTTAGTTATATTATATTATATATATGTATATAATAAAAAAATTGTATGAATAAAGAATTTTGACTATATTCTCAGTAGGCAGCTGAAATCCTAGTTGACTAAATTATTCAATTTAATTATTATATTATCCATCTTGAGATGTAACATATAATTTTGAAAGGACATTCGATCGAATTTCTCTACGATGTTCTTTAGGATAAATATTTTTATGACTGCATTTTTAACAAAGAGAAAAAAAAAACATGTATCATCAAGTGATAGAGTTGGAAGAAATTAACCTTAGTTTTAACAGATGTAAGCAGTATTTTAGCACAAATAAAAGGAAAGTAAAACAAACATAGTATTCCATGATAATTATTAGAAACAAAACCATCTACTAATCTCTGATAATCCTTCTCTATAATGATATTTTATTATAATAATTAAATACTTTTAAATTAATTTTTCATGTTATGTCGTATCCAATCATTGAAAATCGCAGATCACTATTAAAAAACTCGCGAAATTCAGTCCATCATGACTTTCGTCTAGCAAATAAAGTAGTAGATGTTTTAGCTCGATTAGATTCCAAGCTACTAACTACCAACCAAGTCACCATAATATAACCCCCTTTTATCCAAACAAAAATAATTAATAATATGTATGATTTACTCGATAGCAATAAAAAAAAATCAAAATAAAAGACATTATTAAGTAAAGAATGTCCTTCGGTATGATTCATTTGGTTTGAATAATTATCATTTATAGGAATGATGCATGATCGATTCTCCCTTAATGTCTTCTGAATTGAGCCTGTCGCATAAGGTTCGGATCAGATCTCATGTGTAATTCATGCGCACAAAGTGACTCACCGAGTTGGTTCAATGATTGGAGTGTCTGAACACTGTTTCAACTTCCAACAATTTGAGACATTGCATGTGATATTTTTTGGTACTAAACAAGGTAGAGTATGAATTGGCAATTGAATTAATTAATTGTCCAAAAACAAACACAACATACTAAAATTTCTTAAAAAACATTTATTTGAGAATAAGTTGAGAAGACGTCAGAAATAATTGAAATCATCGATATTTTCCACAAGACGTTAAATTTGTCGAAATCTAACTCATTGATGTGATTTTTCAACTAAAATAAAAAGGCAGTTGGTATGCTTCCACAACGTATAATTCGACTGCTTTTAATATGGGTGAGATGATTGAGGTGACAATTAGTTAATGAATTAATAGTAATTTGTTTAATATGTTCAATGTTTTGATTGATTATTTTATTTATCAGAATAATTCGTATTAGTCAAATTCATTTCAGCTTGGCGAAATTTGAGCCAATATTTAACTCAAGTCGATCAATGAAAAATCTTATCAAAGTATTTTAATAAATATTTTTTTTATTTAATATCTATTTTGATCCATCTGAATTCGGTTCAATCTATTATTTGCTCATGAATATTGCAAAATTTCTATGTACATCTGTTAATAAACTTCGCTACTAGTTTTTTGATGATCATTTTCTTATAAAATATTAAAATTTCCTCTGCTCAAACTAAATATTTTAAAGCATTTAATATAATTTTCTTTGACAGAATGGTTATTGGAAAGTACTAAATGCTGAATATAAATATATATATATATATATTTATTTATTTTCTACCTGAAATTATTTTTATAAATTATCAATAGCTATACTAGTTGGAAAAGTAACCCTGAAAGATATATGAAAAATGCACTCCAATGCAATGCACAATATGTCGATTGCAACAAACAAACAATAACCTAAACACGCAAATAGTCAATCAAACACTCAACAAACAATCCAAATCTCCAAAAATTGGTGCATTAATTAATGATCAAGTGTCACATCAACTATTTGCGCTAGGTATAATTCGTAAACATGCTTTTTAATTTGGTTTTAATTCATGTTTATATCTTTTAATTTTAGGTGTGCATAAGTGAATTCTTAAACTTGGATAAAGTTGAACAAATAGACACACGTCCTATATGCATCCTACATGACAATTTGTGACTTACATGTATTACGTTACATAGGATTCATGTGTTAACTTGTTAAACTTTATACAAATTTACTTATTAAACTTCATATAAATTTATGTGTCTATTTATGCACATTTAAATTGGACTATTTGGGGTAGGTTTCTTCACTAGCTGCACTTAGCAGTTAGTTCTTATATATTTCCTAGTGATTCTGAACTCAATTATTTACTTCGTGTCGATTTTCTGAAACAAATATTAAAAACTGTTCAAGGTGTTGTCAACAAATTTTAATGTATGGAAGATAAACTGTGTGAGCATAATTCTCTTTGTTTTCTTCGTAATTTGAGGATGATAATTAGTAATGTATTTCTCGAACGTAGAATGATTTGAACCTCGTAATTTATTTGATCTCCATGTAAAGAGGATTGTGGATCTCCTTGGAGTAAGAATATTCCAGTCATAATCTCTTTATAAATACCTCAAGAGTTTACGAGATGATTGTTCAAAAAAACATATAATATGTGACAATAGCATATAGTTAGTTATCTTCTCAGCAGGGCAACAACCTTGATTTTGTCAATTAAAGCTATGAAACCACTTTTCATACACATAGTTCTCAAAGGAGATAAGAAAGGGTGGGCAGTAGGTACCATGAGCCCTCTATCCACATATCTATCCAAAAATAAGTGAAGTTCACCAGTTTCATCGAATGCTTCTACCCTCCCCACAATTCTTATTTAAGGGTCGAAAGAAAGTAAAATAATGGGAATTTTACATGTCCCCACTTTTATGGTAAAATTGGTGAGTTCAGGGAAAAAATATTATCAACCTGACGTCAATTCCGCTTTCAAAACCATATTGATCCATTTACGAACAATGAGAGAATTGAAGAAAAAGAATAGAGGACTACTGTATGTATGTTAGCTTAAAAACTAGTACTAGAAAATATTACTGATCTCTACATTTTTGTGTCGTGATGTCTTGAGGTAGTGAGGAATTACATGAGTGGAGTTCTCACCTACTGAGTAAAAAATCTCTCCTACTGGTATCTTGAAAAGCTGCAGTTAAATCGATCAACCACGTTTGAGGCCACATTAGCAATTTCATGTCAACATGTTATATGCAGAGAAAGCATGAATTCAATACGGCGTCATCTCAATATCAGTATTCCCCTCTGAATCGGGTTCATCTCGAGGAAGAAGGCCAAGTAGTGGTAAAGGCAGTAGGGAGCTGAGATTGCAGATAATTATTAGGAGAGCCAAGTTATCAAATTTGTCCTTGGTGACACCAAGGATGTGAGTTAGACCTGCACCAAGTAGGCCCCCAAGGGTACCTCCCCCATTGGCTATGGACATAAGGGTTGCAAAGAAAGTAGCCTCCATTCCCATTGGACATATTCTTGCAGCTAATACAAGAACAGGCATGAAGAAAGCCTGAAAAGAAGTATAAAGTTAGACAATCCAGGCAAACGATACCATTATCCTCTAGTCTCATAAGTATCAAACCTACTGATCAATCTGATTTTCTCAACCAAATTTAGAGATTCCGTCTTTTTCTGCCTTCGTAGAACTCTAAAATTACTTCCCGAAAGCTGGCATTACATTAAAAAGGGTAAATTTCTTAGGTCAACCATGTGGTGATCTTACAAAGTTGGAAATTTTAGGTAACATTTCAAGTACCAACAATGTTATATAGGTGCATCCTTCAACATTTAACTAACAGTCCCTTACCTGTGTAGCCTGTCTCTTATTAAGGTAAGACTATTAATCAATTTAGCAGCACTTTGAATCTAGACTAGATTCTTAATTAATGCAAGAGTCCAAATAAAAGATAATGAAAGTATGAAAAAGAAGATAGCTATAAGAGGTTAACTAAAATAGCTAAAAACAGAAAAAGGGAAGGTAAGAATATAAATACTTATCCGCACAAGGTGTTTACCCAAAATCAATACAAGTTACCATGTTAAGTGATTTAAAGAAGTGAAATTATATATTAATGAATCATGGCTAAGTAATAATTGTACATATTTCAAACAAATGTGCATTCACTGGTATAATGTAAACACCTGGTACAAGTAATTTTTCACCTAGAATTGATAGTGTCACAATACACCTGGATTTAAAGCGATGGCAACTTCCCTGCATCTTTATGTGCAACACTATATTTTCTTTTTAGAGATAAGCGTCAAAAACACACCTAAACTATCTCCTTTTTTCTAGTTTCATACCTAAACTATTGAGAGTGTGAGTTTCATACCTAAACTATCACTTTTTAGTTTGAGAAACACACCCAAGTGGTGTGTGTAATACACTCTATTATTTGAAAGAAAACTTTGACACATGGCATTTCACAGGGATAAAATATTCCACCTTAACAAAAATTAAATAATAAACTATTAATATTAATTAAAAATTAAAGATTAAAGTATTATTATCTATTAAAAAAATTTAAAAAATAAGGTTAAATTGTTTTTCTTACTCCATTCCACCACTTCCTCCGCGTACCCCCCCCCCCTCCCCAAAAAAAAAATAAAAAAAAAAAATTGATAGTATTTTATTTAAAAAAAAATGAAATTCTACCCCATCATGTGTAACCTCCGCTCCTAATTTTTATTCTTTTTTACATTTTTCTCATTTTGTCTTAGATATGTATGTACATATATTTTTAGAAAACAAAGTTTCTACTAGTGTACCAAATATGACATAAATAAGTAAAAAATTTAAAAATATCTTGCAGCGGCAAGTAAAAAATATTTTCGATATGTATAAATCTAACACAAAATGAGAAAAAAAAAATTGAAAGCGGAGGGTTAAATGGGGTGGGTAGAATTTTTTTTTTTTTAAAAATAATATCTAAATTAGTATTTGAAGGTGGGGTGGGGTGGAGTGATGGAGTGAGATAAGAAAAATGTTTTACATTTTATTTTATAAAAGAAATAATATTTTTTGGATAATAATTTTTAAATTTTAAATTTAAATAATACTAATAATTTATTTAATTTTTGTCAAGGTTGAATGTTTTTTTTATGTGGAGTGTGATGTGATAATTTTTTAAAATAAAAGAGAGTTATTAAACACACCATGATGAGAGTGGTATAAAAGAGAGAGGTGTGTTTCTCAAACTAAAAAGTGATAGTTTAGGTATGAAATTCACTCTCAATAATTTAATAATTTAGGAATGAAACTCAATAAAAAGGTATAGTTTAGGTGTGTTTTTGAAACTTATCTCTATTTTTTATGACCGTGGTGTCCAGGCCAACTTTCGCGCACCATCCTGCTACCTCCACCAGCAACATGTACCAAGTAACTCAAGAATAACCTAGTGTTTTTTGTCCCCACTGGGAATTGAACCTGAGACTTATGTGCACCACTATTATTCATAAGTCATTAGTTTTTCAGCTCAGTATTATAGTTCTTAACTAGAATCTATTGCTGAATTCCAGTCCCTACAGTTCTTAACTGGAATCTGTTGCTGAGTAGAATTCTCGCAATCTATAGACATACGAAATTCCAAACTGCTTTACACTATACTTATCAGCCAAATACCCTCTTTAGTTAATTATAATAAGTTTCTTTCCAGTTCCATGTTGACTGTTATGTCCTGTCAATTGATATATGTGCTTTCAATGCACTTCTTTTTTTATGTGATTAACTGCAAATATTTGGACTATAAAGTGAGTTCAAAATTCAGAATGTTCTTTCTATGTATATTAAGGGAATCACAGAAGTAGAGATTGTTAATTGATCTGAGAAGCAATCCAAACCTAGGCCAGTAAAAGACAGAACCAAGACAGATAATTACCTGACCAAGAACAGATAGAATCAAGGAATCCCCAATTGAAAACCACTCATCACTAATGCCAAACTTTCGGTTTAATCTGGTTACCAGCAGAACCTATCAACACGTCAATTACACATAAATCAATCAAAATTGCCGGAAAGGACCAACAGGCAAGACACAATAAAACAGAAGATATTCTGGACATCTACCTGTGTCATCCCAAGAGCTGAACCAATAATAGTTGTCACAAGGAATATTTTCCTTAAAGGAACTTTCTTTAAGAAACCATTGTAAAGTGCAACACCAATAAGTGATGCAACTGAAGTAACAAGCTTAAGGCGGCCTAAAAATTCTGGAGTGAAACCAAGTTTATTGGTTCTACAATCAACAAACTTCAGTTTAAAAACTTGCATCTTGCATTTAATAATAATCTGAACAAGAGACTAGAAATTGAGCGTACATGAAGAAAAACGTAGCAGAACCTGACTGTGGTGTTGTCTGAAATAGGAAAATAAATAGTGTGGGAAGAAAAACATTAGGCTGCTTAACAGCTCCCCATAACTGGATAATGCTACTTTTTGAACTCTGAAAGAAGCCATTTCTTAAAGAGAGATTCCTTGCTGGGCCAAGTACAGGCTCCTCTTTCACAAGCAAAGATACTGCAGATGTTATCAGTGGAAGTAATGCTGTTACACCAAAAACGGACCTGGAGGAACCAATGCATAATTAACTGACCGTCATTAACATTGCTCAGACCAACATAGGCTACAATATCTCAACAGACTGAAAAAATATATCATACCTCACACCATAAACTTCCACAAGGGATCCACTGAAGTAAGAACTGACAATTCCACCACATGCTGAAGAACCCCAGCAAAGTGACTGAAGAGATCCTGACATGCTTTGGGACTCACCACGTGCCCTTTCAACGACCATGGAATCTACAACCTACATCATACCTCAATTTTATATCCTGGATAAATAGGAGAACAAAAGAAGATACCAGCTGGAAAACAACAAGAACACTACAAGCAAAACAAAAGATAAAATATTTGAGCAGCAAAATTTTGCTCTCCCCTCCCCACCAACCCCAAGTATGTAATATTGCCAAGATCTCAACACAAACATGAATGATGATGAAGGAGCTGGGTATAGATTATGACACCAGCTAACCCACACTTATTGATATATAACTCAGAAAGATCATTTATCCACTTTATATACTTCCATATCAAGCATTGAGAATTCATGGTGGTGAGTTATTCCATTTCAATATGATAAAAGCTCACTCTAAGCTACACTGCTATGCATTTTCTTCTAGAATAAAAGAAGTGACAGCATCATAACCTTCTATATTCTTATGGTTATGATGTAAATACCCATCATTCAACAATGAAGAATTATCATGTTTCTCAGAGGAAGGGGTTCCTGATAACAGATGCCAATAACATTTCAGCGACAAAAATCACATAATTTTAAGAGATCCAAATTTTGATTGATTAATCAATAGTACACAGAAAATCAACATTAAAAGTGGAACAGACAACATGTCAGGGTTGGAGAAGTCATTTGGTACAAATAGTGAGTTCTGTCTAACAAGGTTAACCTTAACGAAGCAAATTATAGGTTCGGAAACCATGATCAGGTCATTTGCCTACTCAAATTAGCGACAACCCAAATATAAAGGGATGATGCATGTTAATATGATCATTTTCATTCATACTTCTTCTGAGTGTAAATGATAACAGCCCACAGATAGAGAGATACAACCTGAGAAGTACATGCTGCTTCATACACGTCATTTAGATAGTAGTGTATGTTCCTTGTACAAGTTGGACAAAACACTGCCCCTTAAACCATGTTTAATATACCATAGGAGTTAAACATGTTCTTTTTGTAGAAATCGCTGGTTAAAGATGTGATTTTGACTTTGTCATAAAAAAAAGATGTGATTTTGACTATTCTTATACATAATTTCTGGTTGTAATAGTTTAATAAGTTTTTTTGGATTTTCAATGATGTTAAAGACGTAAGCAGACAAAAGATTATTCTCACTGACAAATTAAACTTTAAGAAGATGGTCACACAACAAAAATATGTTACTGAAGCAGGCAGAGATTCCGAGTTCAAGTCTCACTACACCCTTCATTAAAAAGATTTCACATGTTTGACCCATGATAAAAAAGTTCTGGATCACATGTGAAAGGCATATTGAAGTCATCCATGAGTAAATAAAAATCAGCCCTCTCTAATAGTCAAAGCTTTTAATGAGGTGTTCATATAATTGAATAACCGAGTTATTGAAAACTTATCCTATTTAACTTTTTTATATCGACACAGCTGTTTACTAGACTTTAACTTCAGATAATGTCTCAGAGTCTCAGACCTTATCTCTGGTCCCTTTTTCCAAGGATCTATCTGACTGGCTTCCTTCAAAATTTTCAAAGGCTTTTACAGTTGCTTCAATCCAAGTCAAGCTAAGGTGTAACTAGTAGAAGTTGTGAATATAATGCATTGGCATGGATGCAGGACAAAGAGAATTAATTTTATGGGACGGAGCTGTTAATAAGCAGGTTTTCAGTTCACAATCTCTTAGCGTGTCCACCAATTGTGAAGGTCCAAATCCCAAAAAACCTCTTGATAAGTCAAAAACAGTTTAGATAAATGATGTAGCACACAGGCTTGCATTATTGTGACTAGGTAGCAAACTTAACACCACTAGTCAGGTACCTGAAACCAACAAGAATCAAAAGGAACTTACAACATCTGAGAAAGCAACAGAAAGAGAACCAATAAGTATGCAGAAAGCAGCATCATACTTGCTGTCTACAAAGGTGGCCATCAAAAACCATGAGAGTGCTCCAAGAAGTCCAGATAGTACCAAATATGACCTTCTCCGGTATCCAAAGAGTGGGAAGGAATCACTACAAAAGCAAAGCCAATGTCATGGCAAATTAGTTACTACAAACAATTAGTTAGAAGAATAAGGATGAAATGCGAACTGAATCAAACCTGATGAATCCATATAACGGCTTTATAAGCCATGGCAATGATGAGAAACCAGATATCACAGCTGCCTAGTTAGCCACAAATAATGTGTCAGTCATTGTACTCAATTCCAAAGAAGAGGATGCCACTGACAGAAAATAAAATTGGCACCGAGTCAAACAGTTTCCATTTTAAAATGCCCTTTATCAACTGAAGAAAGAAATGCCGAGGCAAAGATTGGTAAATTGGAAATATCATTCAAAATCTTTACAGAGAACTATGAAACAATTTCAGAAAATGATATGCCTAGTTTCATGTTTTCAGGCCCTAGATGTGGAGGATGAATACAATGCCCACAGGCTGATTCATATTGTCCAATCAACTGAATTTATTGATCTGAGAAGAAATAGATAAGAAAATGTTGAATGACCATAAGTATAGTATACCACTGGTAAAATCACCTCATACACATAACACTTCTAAAGAAGAGGAGGATAGCGTGTATACATAAACATAAATGCACAAGTACATTTACATTTATATAACTTTTTGTGATGAATGATGATGTAATAGGCAAAAAGGAGAAACTAATATAGAAATATTTCCTGAAGTCCAATACTGAAAATCTAGATGTAGAAAAATACAACAACAAAAACTATACCTTAACCAAAGCTAGTAACATAATGAGAGACATGATGGAAAAGGAGGAGAATAAGAAAACTTATGAGATGAACCATTTGTAAGTGGAGATTTTCATTAAAATAAGATTTACATTAAAATAATCTTGTAGTTCAAGCAACTGACTCTTAATGTATCTTAGATTCAAAATCCACGTTAAACTTAAGGACAATATCATTAGTTTGCCAACTGAAATGAGCTTTTTCAGATAAAATATAAGTTTGTGGAAGTTCAACCAACAATGTAAAGAAGTGTTCCCCCAGAAGATTGCATACCTCTGCAGGGTCTAGGTGTAGGTCATCTTTCAAATAAAAGCTAACAGCAAGATCTGAAAGGCCTAAGACACCTTGAACAAAATATACCATAGCAACTGCAATGTTATCTGGGGTTAGTTCCACCCCGAAGCATCTGCCTGAGCTAATAGAATTTTTGTCCTTGTGACAGCAAGTTTTATCAGATGAACTAGAATCTTCATTGCTAGTGGTTGTCAGGAGATCTTCATTTCCTGCAAATTGATCAGATAAGGAAGTTTTATAAATAATCAAACCTATGTCGACTTCTGTAAACATGGATGACCCCTTATGCTCTTACATTCCAATGTGCTGATACGTGTGCATTATAGTGGAAAATTCTAGTACATAGGAATGTGGTATACCTAATATCAAGAACCTTTTAACCGGAATGTCTAGGTTAGCAAAGAAAAATCTGCTAAAATTACACCACGGATTGATATGTTTTACTTCAACGAGTAGCTGCTCTTCCATTTTAAGAGCACACATGGGTTTAAGACAGTTGAACATTTTGAAGTATCAATCCGTAACATACACAAATACTCTAACCATACCGCAGATAAAAAAAAGGGGTATTTAAGTGGAGAAGGGTAAAGAGATGGGTCTGGGTGGACCCATTATCCATCGAGTTTCAGAGTGTGCGCCACATTGGTCCTTCAGGATTTCTTGGTTATCAAAAATAACAAATAAAAATTTAATCCCATGCTGTGAAAGTGGGATATCCAATCAATCAATTAAGTAAGCCTTGATCCGAACTAGTTGTAATACTCCATATCCATTTCCCCTCCAATTGTGAGCACTATGAAAGAGTTATGATTTCTCATCCACGTATCACTCTGCACTTTAAGGCAGAGCTTTCCACTGCTTCATAAAGATTCTCATGTGTCTCCTTAGTTTGATATGTTTAAAGCACCATAGAGAATCTTCTAGAAGTTTTTAACATGCGAGGGATAGGGACTTGATTCTATATTACATGCACAAAATTCTATGCAGAGAATTGAATTTGCATGAACTATTTGTTCCTTGTATAGTACACACAAACAAAGTTGTTATGCAGACAATTTAATTTGGATGAATAATATGTTACAACTACTTAAGCTGCAGTTAATGCTTAGCAGTTTCCGCGTCTGAAAATGGCAGTGATCAGTTTTCCATCATTTCCTATAGCATGACTAATACGGATTACGTCTTAAACCATATTGATTTGGTACCTGTATTTTAACAAACAGATATATGGGGGAAAAACACGTGTGATAAAAGGATGGGCTGGCCCGTGACACGTGATTAAGTCAGGCCGGTGAGATGCTTACTCCAGCTTACGAAAATTTGGATGGATCATCCCTGGTGCTGCCTCAAGACAACCAAGGCTGCTTCATATCCGGGTAGCCAACAGGACCCTTAACAGGGAAGGATCACTTTACAGTTGGAACACACTCATAATGATCCTTGGATAGATCAACAACCATTGTAGAGTCTTACGCCAACATGCGTCCAATCAGCCTCAAACCCAATGTCATAGTCCAGGCATGTGCCATTTATTAGTCTTTTCAGTGCTAAGCGAGTAGTCATTTCACATTGAAAAGACTGATCGACTATTTCGGCCTATAAAAGAGACCTCTCAAAGCAGGATAGGGCATTCAGAAAATCACATAAATAACCAAGAAAACCTTTTCCATCTTATTTTCCGAGCTCTTCCATGGAAAAAAACTCTCAACCTACTTCTTGCTTGCATTTTCCTGTTCCTTTGAGAAATGTCAATTCTTGTATTCAGTTCCTCCCTCGGAGATTTGGCCGAAAGAAAATGAACATAATCCACTTGCCTTTAACCACTTTTTACAAATTTAACATTTAACCAATAAGACATTTCTACCAGTACACAACATACAATCTCATTTCCCAGTTATCAAACTCGCAATCATAACAATGAACAGCCATGTACTTGAAAATTGGAATTCGTAACCGTAATTCTATTTCCTTTCCTAGAAATTGAGCTAATAATATACAATAATTTTACTTTTCTTTTTCAATTTATACCTACTGTAAGATGCCGTAGCAGAATTAACCACATATACTGCGTAATACAAACATATCGTCAATTATGTGTGTAACTTACGATCTGTAGAATGAAGCAACGGTTCAGCATCATTGTCTTGTTGGACTGGGTCTTCCGGCATTGCAACGGTGACTGACATTTTGATGTCAGGTGAAGATGACGACGGAATGCCGTTTTCCGGCGAATTAGAGCAAGGATCGGAAGGGTAATATTGAGAATGTCAACGTAGCCATTTTAAAACTAATTTTTTCTGTTCGTAGTTCGTAGTCCCCTCTGGTTTTAATAAGAAAAATGGAATATTAGAATGACTTCATAAATATTTTCTAAAACATAGTTTTTATCATATGAATATCTTATAATATTTTTCATTAATTTTTAATTATAATTTTTTTATTTTATGGTTATGTGATTTAATGTTTTACAATTATAAATTTTTTGATTCTCCGTCTTTAAAAAAAGATCTTTAAAAAAATACGTTAGAAAATCATCATGTAACTTTGTAAACGATGGAGATTTGATCTTTAAGAAGCAATAAGCCTGAGCATCATCATTGGATTGTATATATTTCTTAAAAAGTTAATGAAGGGAGTATATATTTCTTTTGTGTAAAAAAAAAAAATACTATAGTATCTATATAAGGAATTAAATTTTTATGAGGTTATCTTATTTAGATATTGTTATTTGATTTTTAAATATTATATATGTCTTTATTTCATAACAATTTTTTTTAAATAATTGAAATTCAAGCAAAATTAAAATAATCAATCTTATATCATATGAAACTTTAAATATAACACAAAATTGTTAAACTTAAAAGATTTTATATACAACTTGAACTGATAAAGACATTTTGAAATCTTTATTTTAAAAGAAATAGGTAGTCGACTTTGAGGTTAGAATAAAGAATTTTTAGAAGTTGATAAAATAATTTGTGAAACTTCAGCATTAATAGATGTGGTGCAACGAATAGAGTTGTTTAATTTTTAATTAAAGATCTTGAATTTGAGTCTTGAGTATAAAAAAAAATCATTGATAAACATATATTTCGATACGAGAAGGGGTTTACTATGATCATTGCATAGCTAGCTACAACACTCATCCAAAGTTTGACTTAGCCAAAACAATGCCCAAAGACTCCCATTTGATCTTTCTGTGTATATTTAAGGGAAATCACAGAACTAGAGATTGTTAATTGGTCTGAGAAGCAATCCAAAGCTAATCCAGTAAAAGACAGAAGATTACCTGACCAAGAACAGATAGGATCAAGGAATCTCCAATTGCAAACCACTCATCACTAATGCCAAACTTCCGGTTACTAACAAAACCTATCAATGTGTCGATTACACATAAATAAATCTAAACCGCCAGAAAGGGCCAAAAGGGAAGACACAGTAAAATAGATGATATTTTGGGACAGATAGATACCTGTGTCATCCCAAGAGCTGAACCAATAATAGTTGTCACAAGGAATATTTTCCATAAAGGAACTTTCTTTAAAAAACCATTGTAACGCAACACCAATAAGTGATGCAACTGAAGTAACAACATTAAGGCGGCCTAAGAATTCTGGAGTGAAACCAAGTTTATTGGTTCTACAATCAACAATCTTCAGTTAAAAACATGCATCTTGCATTTAATAAAAATCTGAACAAGAGACTTGAAGTTGAGCATACATGAAGAAAAACGTAGCAGAACCTGACTGTGGTGTTGCCTGAAATAGAAAAATAATTTGTGTGGGAAGAAAAACATTAGGCTGACTGGATAATGCTACTTTTTGAACTCTCAAAGAAGCTATTGCCTAAATAGAGACCCCTTGCTGGGCCATGTAACAGGCTCCTCTTTCACAAGTAAAGATACTAGAGATGTTATCAGTGGAAGTAATGCTGTTACACCAAAGACGGACCTGGAGGAACCAAAACATAATTAACTGACTGAACCAAAACACAGGCTACAATTCTCAACAGACTGAAAAAATATCATACCTCTCTGCATAAACTTCCACAAAGGATCCACTAAAGTAAGAACTGACAATTCCACCACATGCTTGTTGAGAACCTCCATTAATGGGAGTGAAGAAGCTTTAGAGAGTATTTGGGAGAATGAAGAAGTATATATCATTCAATCTGTATGTTGGTATATATACAAGATGATGAGAAGGAAAAATAACTAACTAAGATTCTTTCTCTAACTAACTTGTAACCAATTTTCTAACTAACATTTGTAACTAACTTTTGTAACTAACTACAACAACTAACTAATTTATTTACATTGCTTATTTACATGATCTCAACACTCCCCCTCAAGCTGAGAATTGAAAAATATATTTTTCATTACAAGCTTGTCAATCAGCAATTCATGTTGAGGCTTGCACAATCCTTTAGTGAGTATGTCAGCTTGCTGCTCTTTAGTTCCTATGTGTTGAGTTTGAATAAGTCCATTCATAATCTTTTCCCTTACAAAATGACAATCTATATCAAAGTGTTTTGTCCGTTCATGGAAGATAGGATGAGCTGCTATTTGAATGGCAGCTTTACTATCACAAAATAGTTGAATAGGTAGCTTAACTTCTATTCCCAACTCTTTGAACAACCCTTTCAGCCAGATTATTTCAGCTACTGTGGTGGCCATGCTTCTGAACTCTGCTTCTGCAGAACTTCTTGAGACTGTATTCTGTTTCTTTGCTTTCCAAGACACTAGAGCACTTCCCAGCTTGACTATGTAGCCAGTCACTGATTTCATGGATACTATACATGCTCCCCAATCTGAGTCACAATAAGCTACAAGCTCAGACCTGTTGTTGCTTGGCATAAACAAACCAAGACCTGCTGTACCTTTTATGTATCTCACAACTCTAAGTGTTGCTTCCATATGAGAGTTTTTTTGTGAGTGCATATATTGACTAAGTACTTGAACTACAAAGGCAATATCAGGCCTAGTCATACTCAAGTACAATAGTTTGCCTATCAACCTTTGATACTTTCCATAATCATCAAGAACTTTATCTTCTGCATTCATTCCTGTGCATTTATCAAACACAGTGGATGTCAGCTTGTGATTGAATTCTAAGGGAGTAGATGCAGGTTTACACCCTGCAAGTCCAAGCTCAGATACAAGTCCAAGTGCATATTTTCTCTGATTCATAAGAATACCATCTGCATTTCTGGAAAACTCAATTCCAAGAAAAAATTTCAACTCTCCAAAATCCTTCATTTTGAACCTGTAGTGTAAGTTTTTTCTAACTTGTTGTATCAGCTTTAAGTTGCTCCCAGTGATAAAAAGATCATCTACATATACAAGTATGACAAGAAGTTCTTTCCCTACTTTCTTTGTAAACAATGAATAGTCATAATGAGATTGCAAGAACCCCATATCAATCAGTGCTTCAGTAAGTTTTAGATTCCATTGTCTAGGGGCTTGCTTTACTCCATACAAGGACTTGTGAAGCTTGCAAACCATGTGTTTCTCCCCCTGGTTTGCAAAACCCTCAGGAATCTGCATGTAGACCTCTTCAAGAAGATCACCTTGTAGAAAGGCATTATGAACATCCATCTGAAATATATACCAACCACAGGAAGCAGCAAGAGCAATAACAGACCTGACAGTAACCATTTTTGCAACAGGAGAGAAAGTCTCAGTGAAGTCTAGGCCTTCTTGTTGACTGTATCCCTTAGCAACAAGCCTTGCCTTGTATCTCTCAACCTCCCCTGAAGCTTTGTATTTAATCTTAAACACCCATTTACAACCAATAGCAACTTTATCGGTTGGAAGAGAAACAATAGACCAAGTATCATTAGTCTCAAGTGCAGCAATTTCATCCTGCATAGCAGCCACCCAAAAGAGGATCTTGACAGGCTTCTGAGTAGGTATGAGGTTCTGAGGTAGCAGAATAGGCAGCAAGAGAAGCTCTATAAGTAGAAGATAAAGCTTTATATGAAACATAGGTAGAAATAGGATATAGAGATGCAGTCTTTGTGGTTGGAGTAATATAAGAATCTAGCCAAACAGGAGGCTTAGACTGCCTAGAGGATCTTCTAGGATGAGCAACAGTTTGAACAACATCTCTACTAGATGAAAGAACCTGAGAAGAAGAAGTGGAACTAGAAGTATGTAATTCAGAATCAAGATCACCAGGAAGATCAAGAACAGGAAACAAAGACTCAGGAGAAGATTTAAGATCTTTGAAAGGAAAGATATCTTCTTTGAATACAGTGTCTCTACTTACAAAAAAAAATTTAGAACTAAGATCATATAAGATATATCCTTTCTGAGTAGAAGAATAACCCATATGAACAGAAGGAATAGCTCTAGGAGCAAATTTATCAAGTCTTTTTGGATCAGTGGCATAACATAAAGAACCAAGAACTCTCACATGATCAAAAGAAGGAACCTGACCATATAACACCTCATATGAAGATTTGGCTTTGTGTAATTTTGTAGGTAATCTATTAAGAATGTACACTGCTGCAGACACACACATACCCCAGAATCTAATAGGAATACAGGCCTGAAATCTTAAGGCTCTAGCCATGTCAAGAATAGATCTATGTTTCCTCTCAACTACACCATTCTGTTGAGGAGAATGAACACATGAACTTTGATGCATAATCCCATGCTCTCTGAACAAAGCATCTACCTGGGAATTGAAAATTTCTGTTCCATTATCTGATCTTACACACTTGACAATGATATCAAATTGTGTCTTGATCATATGGATAAAATCTCTCAGCAAGACAATAGTATCAGACTTAGTGTGCATTAAGAAAATCCAAGTATATTTGGATTTATCATCTACCAATGTTAAAAAATATCTCTTTCCATCATGATTAGAAACTCTATAGGGCCCCCATACATCAGCATGCACTATATCAAAACAAGCATTGGATAGAGACACACTAGTAGGAAATGGTAACCTTGTTTGCTTTGCAATAGGACAAACAGTACAATTGTGATCTTTCATAGGTACATTTTGTAAGCATTGTATTCTACTGAGAACTGTGAAAGGAGCATGCCCCAATCTCTTATGCCAAAGACTATGTATTGAACAAATAGAAGTAAAACTGATAGAAGAACTGATACATGAGTTCCTAGTAATCTTGTCTTGCAAAGTTCTTGGTTGTATGTCTGTATTGAGAAGATATAATCCTTGATCTTCCTTACCAATCCCCAGGACCCTCCCATTGAAGAGATCCTGAAAGACACAGAAGTCAGGGAAAAATAGTACTGCACACTTTAATTGTTTAGTAAGTTGAGAGACTGATAACAGATTATACTGAAATTCTGGTATATAGAGAACATCCTTCACTAATTTATCCTCAAGAATTAGTGAATCTCCAACATGACTAATAGTCACTTGAGTACCAGTAGGCAAATTTACTTTCATATCATTCCTACTTCCAAGATCTGTACAATGTTTCATAATATTCATACTGTGAACCATATGATTTGAAGCACCTGTATCTATAATCCAGTTTGTATGAGCCATATCCGACATAAGAGCTGTAAAAGTACCTGAGGAACTTGCAGTTGCAACATTAGCCATAGAATCTACTTCCTTGCCTTTTCCTTTGCTCAACATCTTTAAAATCTGATTGTACTGTTCATGTGTAAAGAGTGACATGCCTTGTGTACCTCCTGAGAAATTGTTAGAAGAAGTACCAAAGGACTTAGCATTAGTATTTACAGAAGAATTATCACAGGTTCCATTTTCAGGNTGTTCTGCATACTGTTTGGATTCAGGACATGCACAAGAAGGAGGTGGTATAAGTGTCTCAAACTCATCCCAAAGTTCTCTTATTCTTGAAAAATAATTCGACACAGATGCAGATCCTTGAGACAGGGTAACAATTTCTTTGTGAAGATAAAATGCTCTAGAAGCATTAACCTTATCAAACCTTTCTCTAAGATCTTCCCAAACAGTGTGTGCATCAGATCCATAGATCACAGTACTAACTAGACTTTTAGAAACCGTATTCATAATCCATCCTAAAACAATAGCATTGCATCTCTCCCATTGTTCATGCATAGAAGAAGGATACATGCTCTTAGTACAGGTTCCTAACAAAAAACCTAGCTTATTTTTACCAAGTAATACAAGCTTCAAAGATTTACTCCATAAGGAGTAATTTTCAGATCCTAGAAGTTGAATTGAAGTAAGTAGCGAGCCTTGAGTATCAGAAGGATGAATAAACAGCGGATGATTGTGATCGATTGAAGTAGAAACTCTAACCTCACCGGCAACAGCAGCTACTTCCTCAACTGCCATGGCAACAAATCACTGAAACTGAAGATGAACACCTGATCTTCAATTGAGGGAAAACAGAGAAGAAGAAACTTGATGTTTGGCCGAAAATTACAACAGAAATCCTAAAGCTCTGATACCATGTTGAGAACCTCCATTAATGGGAGTGAAGAAGCTTTAGAGAGTATTTGGGAGAATGAAGAAGTATATATCATTCAATCTGTGTGTTGGTATATATACAAGATGATGAGAAGGAAAAATAACTAACTAAGATTCTTTCTCTAACTAACTTGTAACCAATTTTCTAACTAACATTTGTAACTTTTGTAACTAACTACAACAACTAACTAATTTATTTACATTGCTTATTTACATGATCTCAACAATGCTGAAGAACCCCAGCAAAGTGACTGAAGAGATCCTGACATGCTTTGGGATTCACCACGTGCCCGCTCAACGACCATGGAATCTACAACCAACATCATACCTCAATTTTATATCCTGGATAAATAGGAGAACAGAAGAAGATACCAGCTGGAAAACAACTCGAGGAACACTACAAGCAAAACAAAAGATAAATTTCATTCCATTTGAACAGTAAACTAAATTCAAGATCAAGAATTTTACTCCTCCCACACACCCCGGTATGTAATATTGCCAAGATCTCCACACAAACATGAACGATGATGAAGGAGCTGGGTCCCTGGCAATGAGTAGCACAATAGATTGTGACACCAGTTAGCCCCCAGTTATTGATAATCTAACTCAGAAAGATTAAATAGCTTATCCACCTTATATACTTCCATATCTTGCATTGAGAATTCATGGTGGTGAGTTCTTCCATGTCAATATGATAAAATCTCACTCTAAGCTATGCTGTTATGCATTTTCTTCTAGAATATAAGAAGCGGCAGCATCATAACCTTCTATATTCTTATGGTTGTGATGTAAATTCTCATCATTCAACAATGAAGAATTACCATGTTTCTCAGAGGAAAGAGTTCCTGTTAACAGATGCCAATAACATTTCAGCGACAAAAATCACATAATTTTAAGCGATCCAAATTTTGATTCCAGCATTAAAAGTGGAACAGATAACTTGTCAGGGTTGGAGAAGTCATTTCGTACAAATAGTTACCTCTGTCTAAAAAGGTTTAACGAGGCAAATTATAGGTTCGGAAACCATGAGCAGGTCATTGCCTACTCAAATCAGCAACAACCCAAATATAAAGAGACACCGCAAGCTAATATGATCATTCTCATTCATACTTCTTCTGAGTGTAAACGATAACAGCCCACATATAGAGAGAGACAGCTTGTGAAGTGCATGCTGTTTTATACACTTCATTTAGATAGTTGTGTGTGTTCCTTGTACAAGTTGGACAAAATCCACTCCACCTAAACCATGTTCGATATACCATAGGAGTTAAACATGGTCTTTTTGTACAAAACACTGATTATAGATGTGATTTTGACTATTCTTATACATAATTTCTGGTTGTATTAGTTTAATAAGTTTTTTGGACTTTCAATAATGTTGAAAACGAAAGAAAAATAAAAAAGATTGTTCTATCTGACAAATTAAGCTTTTAGAAGATGGTCACACAACAGAATTTGTTACCGAGGCAGGAAGAGATCCGGAGTTCAAGTCTCACAACCACCCTTAAGTTAAAAAGATTTCATGCATTTGGCCTATGAAAACAAAAATCTGGACCACATATAAAGGTGTATTGAAGTCATACATGAGTAAATAAAACTGTGCTCTCTCTAATAGTAAAAGCTTTTGATGAGGTGGTCATCTAATTGAATATCTGAGTTCTTGAAAACTTATCATACTTATCCATTGATATCGACACGGCTGTTTGATAGACTTTAACTTCAGATAATGCCTCAGAGTCTCAGACGTTAGCTCTGGCCCTTTTTTCCAAGGATCCATCTGACTGGCTTCCTTCAAAATTTCAAAAGGCTTTTACAGTTGCTTCAATCCAAGTGAAGCTAAGGTGTAACTAGCAAGAACTTGTGAATATAATGCATTGGAATAGATGCAGGACAAAGAGAATTAATTTTATGGGACCGAGCTGTTAATAAGTTGGTTTTCAGTTCACAATCTCTTAGCGTGTCCACCAATTCTGAAGGTCCAAATTCCAAGAAGATTGTTGTCAACCTCTTGATCAAGTCAAAAACAGTTTAGATAATTAACGTAGCACGCAGGCTTGAATTATTGTGACTAGGTAACAAACCTAACACCACAAGTCAAATAACTGAAACCAACTAGAACCAAAAGGAACTTACTTACGACAGCTGAGAAAGAAACAGAAAGAGAACCAATAAGTATGCAAAAAGCAGCACCATACTTGCTGTCTACAAAAGTGGCCATCAAAAACCATGAGAGAGCTCCAAAAAGTCCTGATAGTACCAAATATGACCTTCTCCGGTATCCAACGAGTGGGAAGGAATCACTATAAAAGGAAAACTAATGTCATGATAAATTAATTACTAGAAATAATTAGTTAGATGAATAAGGATGAAATACGAACTGAATCTAACCTAATGAATCCATATAACGGTTTTGCAAGCCATGGCAATGATGAGAAACCAGATATCACAGCTGTCTAGTTAGCCACAGATGATGTGTCAGTCATTGTACTCAATCCAAAGAAGAGGTGCCACTGAAAGAAAATAAATTTGACGCCGTGTCAAACAGTTTCCATTTTAAAATGCCCTTTATCAACTGAAGTCGGAAATGCTGAGGGAAGATTGGTAAATTGGAAATATCACACTCAAAATCAATTTCTGAAAATGATATGTCTAGTTTCATTTAAATAAATGCACACAGGTTGATTCATACTGTCCAAACAACTCTATTTACTGATCTGAGAAGAAACAGATAAGAAAATGTTGAATGACCATTAATAAAAGCACCTCATACACATAACACTTCTAAAGAAGGAGAGGATAGCGTGGAGATTTTCATTTAAATAAACTTGTAGTTCAAGCAACTGACTCTTAATGTATCTTTAGATTCAAAATCAATGTAAACGTTAAGGACAATATGATTTGTGTTCCAACTCAAATGAGCACTTCCGGATAAAATACAAGCTTGTGGAAGTTCAACCAACAACGTAAAGAAGTGTTCCCCGAGATGATGGCATACCTCTGCAGTAGTCATCTTTCAAATAAAAGCTAACAGCAAGATCTGAAAGGCCTAAGACACCTTGAACAATATATACCATAGCAACTGCAATGTTGTCGGGGGTTAGTTCCACCCTGAAGCATCTGGCTGAGCTAATAGAATTTTTTTCCTAGTGAGAGCCAGTTTTATCAGATGAACTAGAATCTTCAATGCTAGTGGTTGTCAGGAGATCACCATTTCCTGCAGATTGATCAGATAGGTTTATGTCATAAATAAACAAAACGTATGTCAACTAAGTCTTAATCCAAACCAGTTGTGATCCTCTACATCCATTTTCCCTCCAATTACGAACACTATGAAAGAGTTATGATTGCTCTTCCACACATCACTCAGCCCCTTGAAGGCAGAGCTTTCCCCTGCTTTGTAAATATTCTCATGTGTCTCCTCAGTTTGACATGTTTAAAGCACCATAGAGAATCTTCTAGAGGTTCTTGTACATGTGAGGGACTTGATTCTATATTACATCCACGAAATGATGTGCAGACAATTCAATTTGAAGTAATAGTTTTGTTCCATATACTAATATATTACTAGCACAAAAATGTTACGCGGACAGCTCAAATTGAAGTAATACTTTGAGAATGTAGAAAATACCCATACTTAGCAAAATAATTATAGGAACAGAATAGACTAATTATGTTAGTAATATATTCTGTATAATCTTTTTCCTTATCTGGTTCCGTATCTCTTTCCATCTTACCTGTATAAATGTAATAGTTATTTCACAAAAGCAATACACAGAAAATTAACCAAAAACTATTCTCCTTGTTTACGTATTTTATCATGGTATCAGAGCCATAAGGTCGATCTTCGACGGTTGTTCGTACTCATCATCTACCGGGATCTACCGAAATGGAAGACCCATCGGAAAACCCACCAGAAAATCCAAACCAGCTTATTTCTATGGAACATATGCAACAACTGTTTCAAATGTTCCAAACACTCAACAAAAGCTCAACCAACATCGAACCAGTGACTTCACAAACAGTGCGAGTCGCGGAAAAATTGAACTTCACCAACTACACCAAATGGTGTAAACTGATGCAGATAGCAATTGGTGGTCGGGGAAGACTCAATCACATCATCGTCAATCCCATTTCACCAGACGATCCAGAATACCAGCAATGGGCTCAAAAAGATTCGATGGTCATTTCATGGATCATCGAGAATATTGACGGAGACCTCGTGAATCAATTCTTGGACTACAAAACTGCCCGAGATTTATGGAAAGGCATCGAAACTCTACTCAGTAGCGGCAGAGATGAACTGCAGATCTATGATCTGAACACAAAGGCAACATCTATGAAACAAGGGATAGACACGATAGAGGTCTATTTCAGTAAATTGAATACCCTATGGAAAGAAATCGATAGACGAATGCCGAACCCAATGAAATGCGCAGAAGACATCACACTGTTCAACTCATTTATACAACGACAAAGGCTGTACCAGTTTTTGGCCGGTGTAAATGATTCACTTGACAAAGAAAAGCGAGACATCCTAAATCTAGATCCCCTTCCAACCATTGATGCCGCATATGCCACCATCAGACGAGAAATTGCTCGTCGTGGCATAATGACCGGCAACTCATCACTGGAACGAGGTCCCTCAGAGATCGGAAGTGGTCTTGTCACTCAACGCCGGTCAGATTCTTCATTTAGCCGGTCAGATTCATCATTCCGGCGAGAGGACAAAACTCACCTCAAATGCAGCCACTGCGGAGGAACCAAACACACCAAGGAAGGATGCTTTAAGCTCATCGGCTACCCAGAATGGTGGGAAGATCTGAGACAGCGTAAAGCCGCCACCAAGGTAACAAAGACCGGCGGCAAGGCTAACGCCGCCATCGGAGAAGGAGAACCGACCAGCGAGGCTTCGTCAACCACTGTCACCAACAGGCGAGCGGGTACCGGCGAGGCTTCGTCGACCAGCGTTACCGACAGGAGAACAGGTATGAGTGGCAAAGATGGGTTCACCAAAATTTCCGGTGAACCATGGATGGAGACAGAGGAAGCGACGGGAAGGAGAAGAGAGAAAATTCTAGAGGAGCCGTCCTCTAGAAATGAAAGTGAGGGAAAACAAGAGGCCCTAAAAAAATCTGACCCTTTAGCCCTTGAGCCCAAAAAATCAGAAGCCCAATTATATAAAAAACCCAAGGAAAAACAAAGTGTGGGTCTCATGTGCAATAAGTCCAATTGGATTTTTGACTGTGGGGCCACGGACACTATGTCATACGATCCAACCGATTTTCTCTCCTCCACATCAACTACCCGTACTAAGATTCAAACTGCAAATGGGGAGTTTATTCCAATTACTCAAGCCGGAGATGTGGATATTACATCAGAAATCCATTTAAAAAATTGTCTTTTAATTCCAAGTCTTACCCACAAACTTTTATCTGTCAGTCAATTAACCAAGGAACTAAACTGTACAATTCTAATGACTTCCTCTGATTGTATTGTACAGGATGCTCAGACGGGGCGGATCATTGGTCGTGGTATTGAAAGAGGAGGTCTATACTATGTGAACGAGGTGACTCAACAGGGTAACGCTTTGCTTGCTCAAGGGTCGCCGGAATATCAGATCTGGATGTGGCACCGACGGCTAGGTCATCCGTCTTTAAGTTATCTTAAACGATTATTTCCCTCTTTTAAGGACATTGATTTTGTTTTGGACTGTGAAGCATGTGTACTTGCAAAAAGTCATAAACATTCTTATTCTCCCAGTTCAACTCATGTTTCTAAGCCATTTACCCTAATTCATTCTGATGTCTGGGGTCCTGCACCTGAATTTGCCTTTTATAAATATTCCTATTTTGTTTTGTTTGTGGATGATTGCACCCGTATGAGTTGGGTTTATTTTCTAAAAAATAAATCTGAAGTATATGATGTGTTTATAAATTTCTACAACATGATCTGTACCCAATTTGCTGCCCAACCTCAAATTCTTCGATCTGATAACGGAGGAGAATACATAAACTTAGATATGAAACAGTTCATTTCTGATCATGGCCTCATTCACCAGACTACCTGTCCGGACACTCCTCAACAAAACGGGATAGCTGAACGGAAAAACCGAACCCTTCTTGAGATTACTAGAGCCATTATGTTAGAATCCCATGTCCCTGTCCATTTTTGGCCAGAGGCCATTGCCACAGCCACATATCTAACCAACCGACTACCTACCAAACCTCTTGCATACCAAACTCCTCTTGACACTCTTTCTTCCCATGTGTCCATCCCTTCCTATCATTCTCTACCTCCACGGGTGTTCGGATGTGTTGTCTATGTTCATCTCCCAAAAAGAATCAGAAATAAACTTGAACCACGAGCCATCAAATGTGTTTTTATTGGGTATGGGGTTACTCAAAAAGGGTACCGATGCTATGATCCCATTCAAAACAAAATCTACACCAGCCTTGACTGCGAGTTTTTTGAACACTCCTATTACTATACCCAGCCTGGTCCTCAGGGGGAGACTACGAATGATGACCTTAGCTGGTTAATATATCCAGAAATGATGGACCTTGATCCTCCAACGCAAGTAAGCAATACCACCGACGTCAACTCTGAAACATCTGTATCAGCTCCCTCTCCTCAAACCACTCCAATGACAACCACTGAGCACCCTGAGTCAACATCAGTTGAGGTAAATTCTGAATTGTGTACTGTTCCTACTGACTCTGTGTCTAGTGATAATTGTCAAAACAGATATGAGCTTCCTCACAGAAGCACGAGAGGTGTTCCTCCCAAAAGGTATGACCCGGAATATGAAGATCAACGGTCCAGATACCCCATAGAAAGAATCAGCAATGAAAACTTGTCCAACACAGCTGTTGCCTTCACTACCTCCCTGTACTCAACAAACATTCCCAGAACCGTGGAAGAAGCTTTTGAAGATGAGAAGTGGAGACAAGCCATGGAAAATGAATATGTTGCCTTGGAAAAGAATCACACATGGGAAAAATGTATTCTACCCAAAGGGAAGAAGAAGGTAGGGTGTAGATGGGTATTCTCCATTAAGCACCGGGCAGATGGAACCATTGAAAGGTACAAGGCAAGATTGGTGGCCAAGGGTTACACTCAGACCTTTGGGATCGACTATTCAGAGACTTTTTCCCCAGTAGCCAAGATAGACACAATACGGGTATTGTTCTCTGTAGCAGCAAACAAAGATTGGCCCTTGTATCAGTTCGATGTTAAAAATGCCTTCCTCCATGGAAGCATTGAAGAAGAAGTCTATATGGAACCCCCTCCAGGATATTCTCATGACTTTAAAGATGGAGAAGGATGTAAATTGAAGAAAGCCCTGTATGGCTTAAAGCAGTCTCCAAGAGCTTGGTTTGGAAGGTTCACTAAGGCTATGAAGAAATTTGGGTACAGACAGAGTAATTCTGATCATACTTTATTCATAAAAGGGGCAAATCAGAAAATCACCTGTCTAATTATATATGTAGATGATATGATCATCACCGGAAATGATGAAGAAGAAATTGTTACCTTAAAGGGGAAGTTGTTTCAGGAATTTGAGATGAAAGATCTAGGAAACTTAAAGTACTTTCTTGGTATAGAAGTCTTAAGATCCACGCAAGGGATCTTTATTCACCAACGAAAGTATATTCTTGATCTTTTAACTGAAACAGGAATGTTAGGGAGTAAACCGGCTGACACTCCAATTATAGCAAATCATGGTCTTCAGGTCATAGAAGGGGCAAAGGCAACTGACAAAGAACAATATCAGAAGATTGTTGGGAAACTCATTTATCTAGCCCACACAAGACCAGATATTGCATATGCAGTGGGGATAGTGAGTAGATTCATGCATCTACCCCAAATACATCACATGACAGCAGTAATGAGGATTCTGAGATATCTAAAGGGTACAAGCAGCACCGGGATCTACTTCGGGAAAAATGATAGCCTCGATATAACTGCCTACACCGATGCAGATTGGGCCGGAGACCGAGATGAAAGGAAATCCACTTCTGGATACTTCACCTTGGTAGGAGGGAATCTGGTCACTTGGAGAAGCAAGAAGCAAAAGGTTGTAGCCCTGTCAAGTGCGGAAGCTGAATTCAGAGGAATTGTGAAAGGAATAACTGAAATCCTATGGATTAGGAAACTGCTAAATGAACTCGGTTTTCCTCAGAAAACAGCCTGCAAGTTATTTTGCGACAACAAAGCAGCAATAAGTATTTCTGGAAATCCTGTCCAACATGACAGAACAAAACATGTTGAGGTTGATCGACACTTCATCAAAGACAAGTTAGAAGACAAGGTTATCAAACTTCCATTTGTTCGATCAAAAGATCAACTGGCAGACATCCTAACCAAGGCTGTTAGTACTGAAGCTTTCAGCAATGTCTTGCGCAAGTTGAGCATTGGAAATCCGAGTGCACAACTTGAGGGGGAGTGTAGAAAATACCCATACTTAGCAAAATAATTATAGGAACAGAATAGACTAATTATGTTAGTAATATATTCTGTATAATCTTTTTCCTTATCTGGTTCCGTATCTCTTTCCATCTTACCTGTATAAATGTAATAGTTATTTCACAAAAGCAATACACAGAAAATTAACCAAAAACTATTCTCCTTGTTTACGTATTTTATCAGAAATTTGAGATGCAGTAAATGCTCTAGCATTTTCGGCATCTGAAAAATGCTGTGATTCGTTTTTCATCAATTTCTATAGCATGAATAATATTGATTTATGTCATAAAACCGTCTTGATTTGGTACCCATATTTTAACTAACAGTTATCAAACTTGAAATCGTAACAATGAACAAGCATCTACTTGAAAATTGGAATTTGTAACCGTAAATGCAATAACTTTACTTTTCTATTTCAGCATCTACATACTTGTAAGAATAACTTAGTAGAATTAACTTTAACCATGTATGCTCTAACTTAAGGATTGATGGAATCAAGCAACTGCGACAGTCAATTGAAGTCAAGTTAAATAATATATATATATATATGTATTTAGGTGTGTGTATCGGTTGATTTGGTTCGATTTTATATATTATTGGTTCGATTATCGGTTTTTGATTTTTAAATATGTTAAAGCAATAACCAAACCAATAAGATATTTTTTTATCGATTTTCGGTTTATCAATTTCGCTCCTTGACGGTTTGATTTTCGATTTAACTAATAAGAAAATACTTATAAAACAAATATATAATTTTTCTAAAAAATTTGATGTGAAAACTCAATAATGTAACTTTACAAATGCTCATAAAGTAAAAACAATAATAACAAACATGAAAAGAACTAATATAAGCGTAACACAATGAGAAATTAAGAGGAGTAGGGTTCTTATTTTAGATTTTAAACTTTTTTTATAATGTGAAATTGTAAACTAAAAGTCAATATGAAGTGTGAATTGAAGACCTAATAACTACTATGGTATTGTGATTAATATATAATATTTGTACAAGTAAAGTAGTAATTTACTAGTTTAAATGGGTTATCGATTTATCCAATAACCCAATATTAAAAATCAATATCAAATCGATAACTCAATAATTTATTTTATAAACCATTAAAAAACCGCTAACCCAATAACTATATAACATAACACTTTTATCAATTTGATTTATCAATTCGATGTATCGATCAGTTCGATTTTTGCACGATAGTCTTTTTTTTTTTTAATATACGTGTCTTGCGTGCCACCCAAGTATTTGAATAATCAAAAGGCCCACCAAAATTGACCCACTTTTTGATCATAAATTTCCCTTTTGCAAAGTCTCCTCCCCCAAAATTCTCCAACAAATTTTGATATCTTTAATTTATACTTACTAAAAAAAATGGATGAAAGAAGCAGCAAATCAGAAGGAAAAGAAATGGATGACGAATTCACTGAAATAACTCTGCGGCCAATTGAACTGACAGATGTGGATGATTTCATGGAATGGGCAACAGATGAAAAAGTCAGTCAATTTTGCACTTGGGATACTTACACTTGTAAAGATGAAGCTCTAGATTACATCAACAACAATGCAATTCTCCATCCATGGTTGCGAGTTATTTGCACTAAAAACAGAGCAATTGGGGCAATTTCTGTGACACCAAATTCTGGGTATTTGGATAGTTGTAGAGCAGAGCTTGGTTATGTATTGGCTTACAAGTATTGGGGTAAAGGGATTGTCACAAAGGCAGTAAAAATTGTTGTATCAAATATATTTGAAGAATGGCCAGATCTTGAGAGGATTGAGGCTTTTGTGGATGTAGACAATAAAGGATCACAAAGGGTGTTGGAAAAAGCTGGATTCTTGAAAGAAGGTGTTCTAAGAAAGTTCAGAACTATAAAGGGGAGATCAAGAGATATGTTCATATTTAGCAATTTATCTGCAGATACCTTATGAGTGTTCTGTTTCGATCATATTACGTATTGTTTCATAATGTATCTATTAAAAAAATTATATTGTATTGTAATTAAAAGTAAATATGTCTTCAAATTCGTATCAAAATCTTCACTTTTAAATAATAAAGATGTGTATTAACTTATGTCTTCATTTATGCATTTGCTCAAACAATATGTGAGTGTACTTTTTCCTCATATAACATGAGTATTTACCTTAAGACTTCATTCCCGGAGAAACCTAGATATGCCTTTGAACTAGAAAAAAATGACAAAAATAGATGGTCACTTAACTATACTTAACGGATTTAGTTATTTAAAAATTTATCAATTTTAATCTTGTGCTATATACTTGTCGATTTTAGTCTCTTAACTATAAACTTAAGTTCTTCAAGTATTTAAAAACTTATCATATTTTATCTTTCTTCACTTTTTAATACAAATAACTTAGGTTTATATCAATAAAAATCTTCGTGAAATAAGATCTTTAACCTATTTTTTTTTAATGAAATTGTTTCTATATCCCAACCATTCTTTCTTCAAACTACTATTATGAAAAGAACAATAACATCAAATTTCCACGTGGGGAAGGTTCATCTCACGCGCCTAATTACCAAAAATAATTTATTGAAATTTGGCTCCACATCAGCCAAGAATATTTAAAAGGATCAAATTATAGGAGGTTAAAGGATTTAATAGGAATCTTGGTTAGTTGAGGTACCTGGGGGAAAAGCGCGAACAACTTTAGGGACCTGCGTATGTATTTGGCCTACTTAAATTATAAAGTGATAGATATAAATAGAGTAAATACTTAATAAAAATAAATTATATCCTAAAATATAAATGAAAATAATATAATCAAAATCCTTCTGAAGTAATACAAGTTTTATTAAGAATTCGCCATTTGAAGAGATTGACAAAAATAGGGCAAGCCATTTGAAAATAAACTATATCTTAAAATATAAATGAAGATAATATAATCAATATGCTTGCAAATTCAGTCATACTAATATTTGGATATTTAATAAATGTACTTCCTTTGAAAATTAATCATATTTCTATAAAATAGTGTGGCAAATAAGATGCTTCTTCGGGAGGAACTTTATCTGTTTGAACATGTGATATGAAATCATGATATGAAATTAAATTAAATATAATATTAATGTTTTGTTGGGACATGTAATTTAAATTTCTTAAGTTGTATTTTTCCCTTATTATGAAAACTCTAACAAATTGTGAAAAGTATCAAAATTTTCTCAATTTTTACACAATCTTACCAAATGATCAAGTCATAATTCATGAACACAATATCAAAATATCAAAAGGCGACAACATTGATAAATCACATATTCATATTCCTATTATAAATAAATGTTTGTAATTATAAACTTTCAAATACAAATAATTTTACATGTGGAAACACTTTGTTCATTTCCACGAATTACATCTTCGTATTTTTTTGAATGTCTTCTACGTATTAGATTAGACTTAGAACAAATATTTCATATCTTGAATTTTTTTGATTCTTTATGATACATGAAAGACTTAGTTTTTACGATATTTTTAGTTCCACATGAGTTCTATTATGTTCACCCATATTATTATGAAAATGTGAAAAGTATGATCTATCTTTAAAAAGTGAGTTTGATGATTCCTCTTAAAGGAAATTACTTATAATATGCCTTTTTCCAACTCCAAACTTGATTTTGATTATTTTCTATATATATAAAAAAGTATAAATACTAGAGTATAATATTTCCCCAAAGGTTAAGTGTTTTTATTTAGAGAGAAAAAAATATAAAGTAACTTATTTCGAATTTTCAAAAAGATACTTTAACTATTTGAACGTTCTATTATTTCACTAAATAATGTTCGAACTGATATTAGTATATCATCTTTTGTACATGACATAGAGAGTGTGCACTCTCTAAAAAAGAGAGTGAGCAACCTAAAATAATTAATATATTTTTATTTTTACAAGTATTTTATTATAAAGTATTTTTCTTATTATTTTAGCTTTTTTTTTTCCTTTTTATTTTTGCTCTTTCTTTCTTCTTTCTTCAGAAAAAATTCATTATCATCTCCGTTGAAGTTTCTCACTTTCAATGTCACGATTTTTATCACAACTTCACTTTTCTTTTTTACTACTACTAATTTCACTCTCTTTAATTTTAAAACTTTATCTAGATATTTTCTTACATTTCAAACAATAAGCTCATTAGATTTCAAGATGATTAGGAAGTATCATATATTTTTTTTATCCGATTTCAATTAACTTATTTTAATTTTTAGGAAATTTATCGATTCTTTTAAAATAATCATTTCTAATTTTGAAATTATATGAAAAGGAGTAACTGATGATACCTTAAATTTTTAATTTTCTTAGAAAAATATATTAGTTTTGTTATCAATAATTCAAGGGAAAATGCACAAGTACCCCCTCAACCTATGTTCGAAATCTCAGAGACACTTATACTATACCAAGGTCCTATTACTCCCTTGAACTTATTTTATAAATAATTTTCTACCCCTTTTCGGACAACTTTAAGGAGCTGTCGATGACTTAAGCCTAAATAGATTTGTATTGTTGATTAGCGCAATTCCTTTATGTGGCCCTAATAAAGGCTTATTATGGATAGGGGTGTACATTTGGTTTTTCGTTTTGGTTTTATATTATTTGGTTTGAGTTTTTGATTTTTGTTTTGAAGAAGTGCAATCCAATCCGACCTAAAATAAATTTGGTTTAGTTTGGTTTTTCTCTTTTTGATCTGGATTTTTTCGATTTGATTAATTGATTATGTCAATAATTAAAAATGTAACAAAATTATATTTGCAATTTAAAAAAAGTTTTATATCTAGGAAAAAATGTAAGTATGATAACTCTTAATACGTTAACGTTTTACCCAATAAAGAAATTGAGTAATTCACCTCTGCAACAGTAAATTGTTAATTATAAAAAGAATTTAATCCATTCACTATCCATTTTTCGATAACCCAATATTAATAAGTCAATAAACTAATTTTACGATTGACTTGTCGATTACGATTTAATTCTATATTTTTAGTATCTCACCTTGTTTCGAGCTTGTTTGACATTACTACTAAAAATTTATTTTTAGAAACACCTTTTAAAAATAACTTTCAGCGTTTGAAAAAAAAAGAGTAATTTGCTTTTGATAAGTAGATTGTATTAAACTAATTTTTAATAGCAAACTAATGTTTGGTATGAAGGAAAATATTTTTCATCGAAAATATTTTTCTGGAAAATAAGTAAATATTTTACTTATTTTCTCATGTTTGGTTGGTGAGTAGAAAATATTTTTCGAAAAAGAATTTTAGTGTTTGATTTATGAAGGAAAAATAATTTTGAGAAATATCTTTTATTTTTATTAGAGTAGAAAATAATTTTCAAAAAAAAAATGTTTTCTAAAAACAAAGTTAATTTTTTTAGGGGTGGGTAAGGGTGAAAAAAATTTCAAAATTGAAAATATTTTTTAAAAACAAATTTAATTTTTTTTTTGTGGTGTGTGTGTGTGTGTGTGTGGAGGGGGTGATAGATGATAGGGATGAAAAAATGAAATTTCGAAGTTGAAAATATCTTTTAAAAACAAACTCAATTTTTTTTGGATGGGGGGAGGGGTGAGGGTTGTCGATAGGGGCGGGGTGAAAAATAAAAATTGAAAAATAAAAATATTTTTTAAAAGTAACTTAATTTTTTTGGAGGGGGTTGGGGGTCATGGGTAGGAGCGCGTGGGGTGAAAAAAATAAAAATTTAAAATTGAAAATATTTTTTAAAAATAACTTAATTTTTTTTGAAGAGGGA
>NC_028642.1:46640125-46655736 GCF_001406875.1 Solanum pennellii | reverse complement strand
GGGGGGGGGGGGTCGTGGGTAGGGGCGGAGTGGGTGAAAAATAAAAGTTTGAAAGTGAAAATATTTTTAAAAATAAGTTTTATATACATTTTATCAGCAAAGAAAAATTTATAATTTCAAATTGGAGAAAAGTTTTGAAAAATATTTTTCGGAAAATTAAACCAAACACACCCTAAGAAGGAAAAAAATTTTGAGTTTCTATGAACTACTAGTCCAACACACTCTAATCCCCTTAATTTCAGTGACAATTTTCAATCCTTAATCGATCTTCCATGGATCCCCTCACACTCCTCCGCGAGTACACCATCCGCAACGACCTCCACAAGATTGTCCGCATCGGCGACGACTACCGATTCGGCAATGACTACACTTTCCCTTGCACAATCGAAACCGCTTATCGCTCTAAACATGTTCAAGCTAATCGGTACACTCTCGAAACCCTAATCAACTTCATCACCAATCACCACCTTAAACACACTGAATACATTCAGCAATCTCGTTCTCTTCGTATTCCGGCGGTTACCCTACCTGACCGTAAACCCCTTCTCGATTATCTCACCGGAAAGACTGCATCTTCAGATTCTATTGAATTCCTCAAATTCCCTCAGTCAAATGATACTTCAGTTCCTGTTTCTGTTTCAGCTGGTGTTACAGGCAATGAGGAGAATGTGATGAGTGATGTTAGGGTTTTGGAAAATCAAAACCCTATTGAGTTGATTAAAGCTGCTGAGAAGCCTTTGAAGGATAGAGAGGCGATTTTGTTTTGTAAGAACCGGGATTTCTATAGTGTTTTTACGGCTGCGTTGCGTAGAGATGAGGAGCGGCACCGGGCGGAATCCTTGCAGAGAAAAGATGGGTTGGTTGCTAAGAATCGGATAGATAGGGGGTATGGAGGTGGTGATGAAATAGGATATGATGGAGGGCCCAAGGCGAAAATGCATTTGAAGGGGAGTAAGATAGGGGAAGGTGTTCCCATTATTTTGGTTCCCAGTGCCTTTTCGACTTTGATCACCATCTATAATGTGAAGGACTTTTTGGAGGATGGGGTGTTTATACCAACTGATGTGAAACTGAAGCAGATGAAGGGGTCAAAACCGGACTGTATAACAGTACAAAAGAAGTTTAGTAGGGATAGGGTAGTTACAGCATATGAGGTTAGAGATAAGCCTTCTGCCTTGAAGCCGGAAGATTGGGACCGTGTGGTGGCAGTTTTTGTGTTGGGTAAAGACTGGCAGTTCAAAGATTGGCCTTTTAAGGATCATGTTGAGACCTTTAACAGGGGTAAGTTTTGAATGATTATGTGCAGCTGGATTTAGTCATATTGTTTGTCAAATGATGATAGCCTCTTGTAATACTAGTTCCTAAAAGGATTGGAGTAATCTTGTTCGTTCTTAGCTAGAAAAAGTAGTGATCTTTTGGGTCAATTTTCACTTGGAACCTGAAATTAGATTTTCTCATTTTTGCTGCAGTTGTAGGATTTTTCTTGCGTTTTGAGGATGACAGTGTGGAGTCAGCGAAGACCGTGAAGCAATGGAATGTCAAGATTATCTCGGTAACGATTGTGGATTTAGCTCTCATCTTTAAAATCTGTAAAACTGACAATTTTTGTGCAGATCACGACAATTTGCTTTTAATTCTGTATGATTATTATGTCTTATCAATTGTATTTTGCTAATGGGATCTGCAGATAAGTAAGAACAAACGCCACCAGGACAGAGCTGCAGCACTTGAGGTGTGGGAGAAACTTGAAGAATTTATGCGGTCACGGTCTCATTGATTCATGCTGAGTCTCTAGGTAGACAACTTGCTACAAGTTGTATTTCCCTTTGTGACCGTCTTTTCGGTTGTAACAATTATTAACCTGATTTCTCATACTTGAGAAACTCTTTTTTTCTTAATCAAGTAAATATCTTCTCTAAATAGGATCTAAAGGATGCAGCACTTTTCAAACTTGATTAGCTACGTGCTTAGCATTTTTCCTCCTCCTTAATTTTGCTGTTTATTCGGCTGGTTGATGGTGTCATGCAGGAGGTGTATGGCTGTAGAATGTGATGAAACTCTTGTGTAGTTATGCTGATTTTTGGATAGCTGTCTGTGTTCTATTAGTAATTTAAAGCTGTCTGAAACTTGATACTTGGTAGTTTGTCTCGCAATCATTTCCATATACTAGGAATAACTTTCTGATTTTTGGTGATCCAACTTAACCTTGTGCCCCGTGCTGAACCCAGTCAGTGCCAAAGATACCTTTACCCTTGTCACCTGGACTAATTCTCATCTCCTTGTTAACGGAGATAGATACAGGAGTTACTTTTTTAAATGGAGTAGTATGGATATAGATACAGGAGTTACTTTTTTAAATGGAGTAGTATGGATATAGATAATTCACCCTTACTAGTTTGGGGACTTAGAGGTTGTAGTAGTTTTGGCATGTAAAAGAGTTATCTCATGGGAACATCTTTTTGATTTATTGGTACATCACGTCCAACATCTTTAATGAATTAGAGTTTGTTTAAAGATTTATTTATCTTGGACACCACTGACAGGGAGTGTGCTGCCAATGAGGCCTTAGCCTAGTTTTTTTTTTTTAAGTCATGAAATAACACATTTTATGTTCAAATTTGTAGAAATGTGTGTGTTTGTGTTTATATATACTTTTTCCCCCTTTTTTTTCGTAACTGGACGTTGACGTTCTATCGCTTGAGTTTGACTTGGTTCATGTAGGTTCCACCCGTTGTTGGTATGAGTAGTGCTGTTGTTGGATTTGACTAGGTTCATGTAGGTTCCACAATTCTCCAACATTTGTTAAATATGTCATTAACAGGGCAAGAAGAAACTTGCTTTTCGACTTCTTTTTCATTTAAATTTTTTGGGAAGGAAACATAGACACGTTTGTACATCAGAATGTAATCCCTGTTGTTGGTATGAGTAGTGCTGTTGTTGAATTTGACTAGTTTCATGTAGGTTCCACAATCCAACATCTGTTAAATATGTCATTTACAGGGCAAGAAGAAACTTGTTTTTCGACTTATTTTTAATTTTAAATTTTTTTGGGAAGGAAACATAGACACGTTTGTAAATCGGAATGTAATCCCTGTTGTTGCTTAATATTAGTAAATGCACAAAGAAGGATTAGAGAGTCCTTTACATAGAGAATGGGTCAGAGCAATGGTTACAAGGGATAAAGGAATTATGAAATTTGATTTTCCCTCTTCATTTCTCCCTCCATTTCCGAAAGAGATTGATAATGTATTAGGGACATCTTTTCACCTTTGTTCACCCTTTTGTGTAGAGTTGAAGTCCTGTGCTTCATAGAACTGTGTGCTTCACACTATGATGCACAAAGGAGTTTGGATTTTGAGTTTTGAAAAAGATTATTGGGTTCTTGATAAATTTTTGAATATTACATGAAATTTCAACACAAATACATTGGTCTAAGCCAAACCTATCGGGTTTGTTGAACCTGCAAAAGGAACTGTCAGCTTAGCCCTGACGATGCACAAAGTAATTCCGATACAAAGCGGTCAGTTCTTTCAATCTCAACTTTGAGGAGTTGGATTAATGTCTTTTTGTGTATAAGATGCTCAAATTCGTTACTTTAGTTGCAGTTTGGTCATTATAGTGCTAAATTCATATATGTTTTTTTTTTTTGGAGAAAGAATATGTTAAGTATTTTTTAATGTTGTGAATTGTGCGTTGCACTTGCTCAAGCCTCGTAGGTGTTGGCACTATTTGTGCTTTTCACTTAAGAAAGTGCTGCTTTTACCTTTTGTTAGTCAATCTCAAGAATAACAAAAATGCTTCCATCGTGTCATGTTGGTGCTACTTCCAGTGTCAAGGAGCGTGGGTAGTGTTAAAAAATGGCATAGTTTATTCTGTTGTAGGAGTTTGGGAGCCTTACATAGGAAGGTAGAGAGGTCGAATATTAGGGTAGAAGGGTAGGATGCAACTGGTTGTTGTAGTACTTTTATGTGGGAGAGGTAGGGTTAGTCTTATTCTTCACCTTTTTAGTAGTATTCTATCTTGTTCTTGAATATTTGCTTTTGCTGGTTGCTTCTTTGCTTTGTTCATCTTGCTATTTGTTGTTGTTGATTTTCTTTTCAATCTTGCTTTAGTTACACTTCTTTTGAGTCGAGGGTCTACCAGAAATAACCTCTCTCCCCCACAATGATCTTTGTGGTAAGGGTATGTGTACATTTTACCCACACCCAACCGGACTTGTTAGATTACTCTTGGTATCTTATTGTTGTTTGAGATTGGTACATGCATTTTTGCGTCTTTTTCCTTTATTCAAGAATGACTCCGTGTTAGCTGTAGCATAATTATTTTCCTCGTTTTCCTTTTGTACAACAATTTCATAGTCAAGTCAACTATATTTTGTAAGACTTGCATGTTTCAATTAACATGATTTGTTTCTCTGTGTTGCACCAGGTGAAACTAGATGACAATATCTTACAAAACTGGACAGCTAAGAGGCTCGACAAAATCCTAATGTACCCTGATAAGCTTGTCAATGTCATCAATAGATAGAAATACAGCGCCCCTAAGATGAATTTCGTCCTTTTATAGGTTCTACAAGGTCTTCTATTGTGGCATACCTCTTGTTTAGAGATTGTGAATTTTATGTAAATCCTTTCTTGTAAGTCAACCAATTTAATTATTACGTAGCTTCTTTGGACGTGGCTCATTTTTATTTTATTTCATCTTTTGTGTGTTTGCAAATCGTTTTCTTGATAGCATGGCTCAAACAGCTGATAGCTACACTTTCTGTTATAATTCTAATTTACAACATGAATGTGAATGCAGAGCAAACTAGCAATAGTGATTGACGAAGTACGATACAATGGCCAATCAGGCTTGGTGGAAAACTGACTGCTGAAATGAGCAAATGTTTGAAAAGTAATAGTTCATTTTCATGACAGAGCAAACTAGCTAGTCAAAATACAATGGAGTGAAAAGTCGTTAGGTGATGTTGATTATTGAAGCATAAGAAGCAATCAAGAGAAAGAAAAAGGAAAAGGAGCAGCCATATTGGTTGAAGTTGCATCATTGGAACCTCCTTGTGATGCAGATCCACGTCCTGTCACAGTTGAAGACATTATATACTAAAGCACTTCCTGTTAACAAGCTTTTTATGTGGAGATTTTAGAGTGAATATTTCTCATACCGTTGCAGCTGCTAGCAGGTGGAGTCTGAACTTTGCAAGCGGTAGTGAGGGCCGATAACCGAGTCTGGTTAATGTTGAGTCCAAGGTCAGAGTTACCCCCTTTGAGAACCTGGCACAAGCACTCTGACTTTTCATCAACCACCGTGCTAAGCTGCGTGCAGCAACCTGAGAATTGTGGTGAGGTGCTGCCCGCGTAGTAGTTCAGGCAAGGTGACATGCTGACCCACACGTTTGTGCAGTCATCGCTTTCTTGAGCAATTACTCCAGTCCAGATCACCGCGAACACAGTCAAGGCAAGACTCATTTCGTACCTCTGATCAGCCATCTTTTTGTAAAAATCAATCCCAGTAAAATGAGGAGAAAGACAAAGAGATTCTGATAGTAAAAGTTTGGTCACATACTAATAATCTTGTTAGATGACTACTGATTATATTTGGAAAAAGGATATGGAAGACTAGAAAACAAATTATATGACAATTAGCATTGATAAGGATTTGACATATTTTACATATATAGGAATTAGGTAGGAATTGGTGCGGTGGTCAGTTATATGGGTGACCAGTTGATGTGATCTGTTTGGTGTTAAGTCGTGTGTCGTAACAGAGGAATCTTTTCAAGACGAAGAATTTGAACTACTCGAAATGAATTGAGTTAATAAATAGACGTGTTCATGATTCATGACACTATTAAAAAATTACTCGGGCTAAAGCCTAAAATGAGCTAAAAAGCGAATCATTACCATATGTTCACTTCTTACTAAGTTTTAATTTCGTCAATTCTTTCTTTTAGCATGATTTTTAAGTGCCTAATAATTCTTTTGTTACGATTATGTATAACATATCAAAATAATAATATTAATTTTGAAAAGTTAGAATTCAACGTTATAGTTACGCTATATCCAATTACAAATAGTAATAGTGCCAAATAAATTCAAACTTTTGGAGTTCATTGCTAGGACAGTACAGAAATGAAGGAAAACAGTACACAAGTAATTACTAATATAAATCACCCCACAACATAATTTTCATAACATGACATTACATTAAAATGTATTGCTAATTTATGTAACAAACTTCTTTAGAACTCCTAGATGAAAACTCAGCAACGTATTGCTACACCCAGTTCTCCTCGAGCCCTGCTCAATCCATCCATAAACATATAACATGTCATAAATAATTGATAATCGACACAAAATCATGTCTTCAGTTCAATTTAAGTGTTCTTAGTCTGACTAGGCACGGAATGTGGTGTGTTTGTTCATGACTTACCTGGCATTGGAGGATCCGCAGTCTCGTCCGAAAATGAACCCTCTGGCGAGCCTACTAGAGAGCCCCTTGAGATTGGAGACATTGCCGGTTCATTACCATCTATCAAGTATTATTAGCACAAGTATGAAATTAGTATCAGAGAAAAGTGTATAAACAAAAATCTGATAAACTAATGCTACTAATAACTAATCAGTATATGAAGATGACTCTTTTTTACTTTGTTTGTCTGGTTTTGATGTGAAATCAAATTTAAGAAAATAAATACAGTAGAACATTGAATCTTATTCTCTTAAACCACTGTAACAAAAATAACTTTTAGCGGCAAAAATAGACACATTAATAAAGAGTGCTAAAGTTTTTACCTGCATTAGTTAAGTGCCATTAGATTCAACGTCAGAACATTATAGAAAGAGTGCTAATTGCAGTTAAAAATACACATTTAGCGGCAATGGCTAATAAATTGCCGCTAAAGTTCAGTTTTGATATAGTGAGCTAGTATTAGAAATGCACCAAAATGTCCTGTTAATTAATTACTAGGTACTTACCATCATAACATCTACTAACAGGAGGAGTTTTAAGGTTGCATGCAGCAGGTAATGCAAGTGCAAGAGTTTGATTAATTTGAACTCCTAACGACGAACCACCTCCATTAGCAACGGTGCAAAGACACCTTGGCTGCGATTGCAGCATCCCTGAGAGGGCGGAGCAGCAAGAGCTCGACGGTGGTGTTCTTGGTGTTGATCCAGTGACATAGCTAAGACATGAATACATGCTTAAAAATGCATTCATGCAGTTAGATTGAGCCATTGCTCCTCTTGAAATCATGTAGTTATTCCCTATTACTAATATTGCAACTAAAGTCGTGCAAATTTTGACATTCAATCCCATTTTTGACATAGTTATAATTTCGTGCTTTAATTTTAATTTATGAAGTCATGTGGGCGTTGGAGATGTATATATACACATTCTTTTGTGGTGATTTGGTTACTTGTGGATGACTTTTTTTCATTTTTAAATTGAAGAAGGGGAATATGTAGGTTAACTAATAAGGGTTCGTGATTAGGTAAGATTTGTAATAACGTGTCATTGTATACACTTGTGAAGTTGAACTATAAAAAGAAATAGAATAAATTTGCCTCTCAATTGAATTTTAATTCGAAAAATTCGGGTTTTAAATAAATCCCGTTTCTTTTCTAGTATACTTTTTTTTTGGTTTTCCACATGGTGTCTCGTACCTACAATGGAGCCCCATTAAATCTGAATTCGGGCAAGAAAGCAATGAGGGTAAAATGCTCCCTAACAATGTGGTGGAGTCGTAACTAAATAGTTATAGTGGCAACAATTGAGCCGCAGGTAGTACTTTCATAACTAAAGGTTATTTGTGGCGAGACTAAAAATATTTTTATAACAAAATCTTGGCCAAGTCGGTGCTAAAATGAAAGTTTTAGTGGCAACCTAGTCGTCAAAAGCACCTAAGACAATTAGTGGCAGCTATGATTTCGCGGCTAAAAACTAATATTTGTAGCGATTGTTGTTGCCACAAACTAAGAAATTATCAGCAGCAACTTTCGTGTCGCTACTAAAAACAACCTTTGGTGGCGACGAATATTGCCACAAAAACTAGTATATCATCGTCGCAAATTTCACTTTGTTACTAAAGAACAACTTTTAGCAACAACAATAGCCTCTGCAAAAACTATTATACAAACCTTTTTTTTAGTTGACAAATTGTCACCATTAAATCACATTTATTCACCACTACAAACTACTTAAGTGGCATTGAATGCATATACATACAATTAAAAAAACGCCCATTGAACGCCTTCAAGCTCTTCCTTAGTCAACAAAGATCATTATATTGAAGCTACTTGTAAAAGCTTCCTATTGATGAGAAGTGCAGATCGATCAAAGATGACATTTATTCCGAGAGCGAATTTGTCAATCAGAGATAAAATGTAGTTTGAATTTATTGAATATTAATTCTTGCAATAGGGCAGAACTTGTTATCCAACATCATAAAGTTTCAAATAGAATACTCTTTTATCTCGGACAGATAATCAACTAGATCACCAAAACCTCGAAGAAAACATTTCTAAACTATAAATCTTCATTTTTTCTCTTGTTTAGGATTATAAGACATTACTGAATGATTTATCATTTTTTCTGTATACGTTCTAACATTACCTTTTAGGGAAGGCAATATGGTGGCTGAAAAGTTAGCTAATTAGTTGTTTCCCTAATCAAGTTAGAACGAATAATCAAGACGGACTTCCATATCGTAGAATTAGATATGTCAAGCGACAGTTGTTTCTATGTTTGATTATATGAAACCGGAGTTTGTAGCATTAATTATCTATCCAGATCAGCTCGCTTATAATTGAAGAAAATTCATTAAAATTTTAAGAATAAGACTATATTCCTGTTCAGTCAACTACTTATTAAATTTGTAATCTGAGTATAGATTACATAAATCTAATGATGCAAACTATAATTATTCTCTTAGAGACATTCCACAATTTCTCATTTCTAATTAAGTATAAACCCTTCTTCTCTGTTCTCTCTTTCTAGAGACCAAAATCGAGGTGAGTTTTCCTTCGTATCTATTTTATTGATCTGCGTTTTTAGTTTTCTCAACTCATTTGTGATTGTGTGTTTTCTTTTCTTATATATGTGTATGGTTTGATTTTAAGAGCAACTTCTGAAAGCTTTTGTAAAATTTGGCCTAATTTTGATGTAGACTTGATTTTCAATATTGTTAGTTGCGGACAAGAGGGACTTGCTCGTGTGACAAACATTCCTGAATTTCAATCCTATGGTTTTGAATTTGAGTGAGCAAAATGATGTGTGCAAGCACTGGGGAGGGGCTAAATTTTTTTAAATTATTTGTGATTTTCTGACCTGGAACCTTGAGGCTTATCTATACTTTCGGGGTGTCCCAAAAAGTGGATGTATATTTAAGTAACATCTCTAAGTATCAAAAAGGAGAACTTACATTGAAAAACCATTTAGATGTGTTCAGTTATTTATTTTCTTGTTTTTGGTATATAAGAAAAAAATATAATTGTTCTGGAAAGCATTTCTATATATGAGAGGTAGGGGCGGGGTGGTGGAGATGGGGGCTACAGGGTGTAACGGTAGGGGGTGGTGGATGAGGAGAATACAATCAATTGAAAATGTCGCTTGTGAAACTTGTTTTTTTGAAGCAAAGTTTTGCAAACAAATTGACCAACCGTTTGTGCTAACTAATGATTCTTTCATAACAATGTTGAATACATGAATAATCTATAAATACAACATTGACATGCTTACTATAAGATTATTTTACTTAAAAAGGTTATCTGTACCTGTTACGTATTGCCTGATCAGCTGAATATTAAACGTTGGAAGCAAATACTGGCTGTGTATCGTTTATGTCTTGTACACTGTCCAAATGAAAATTTGCTGCTTGTTGGTGTAGTTCTCATCATTTTCATTTTACTATCTGATTGTTTGCGTAAAAGGGATTCGGCTTAAGTGTCAAGTGTTTGTGATAATTAATTCATTCATGTTTACTTTCTCTATGAATATTAAAATTTTGCAGTTGTACAATAACTGCAGGTTCTTGTTCAAATTCCTCTCGATTACTCATGGCCACAATTGGTTATAAGTCGGATGATGAATACTCAACTATTACTGATAAAGGAGACATCGGATTTGTCGACTTTGACAAATATAAATCATCTTATAGCTACAATCCAAATGAAGAGAGTGATATAGTTGTTATATCTGTTCCATTTCCGCTGATAGAGGGAAAACCTAAATCAGGCTTTGTTGGGGAAACTGTTGTTGATTCAATCACAATAGAGAATACTACCAATGAAACCGTGGAGCTGTGGTCAATTAAGATCTATGACTCGAAACCGGAGGATTCATTCACGCTATCTCTGATGAAACCTCCAACTGCTTGTTCTGACTTGGAATATGTTGAAGAATTCATGGAGTCCTTTAGCTTAGAGGATAGAATGTTACAACCAGGTCGGCCATTAACTGTATGGCTGACTTGTAAACCCAAAGAAATTGGATTGCACACATCAGCTGTGCATTTCAATGTGGGCGATGACAACATAGAAAGGTTAGTTTTTGTGTTAGCTGAGGACAACGTTTCCCAGTCCCTGGCTTCGAGTAGGCCATTCCACAGAAACAGAAAGAAGAAAGCGCCAGCAGTAGATGTTGGATTCGTTGGGGGTTCTCGTCCTACGAGGGATTCATGTAGTATATTCAGACACAAACTTCCGTCATATTCAATTCCACGGGATGTGAGGGAAATGATGGAGAAGAGAAAATTTCCGGATGTTATTGGGGAAGGTTTAAGCAGAGATAATTATGTTGCCTATTTTAGAACTTTACTGTCAATTGAAGAAATCAAGATGGAGGTTTGTGTACAGATTTTAATTTAACTAAGACTTGATTTTGGGTGGTACTAATATCTTATAATTTCTTGCATCAGGAAGACATGAGGGACTATGATATGCAGTTCGTCACCATGAAGCGTAGGGGACAACACTTTTTGTCCCTTCATGTCCCAGGGCTAGCTGAGAGGAGGCCATCACTTGTTGTTAGAGATCATATCTTTGCAAAGCTAGCTACCGCATATGCTAGTGAGATCATTACCCCTTACCAGGTGCGTTCACATTTTGAAAATGATAGAGAAGAAACAAGGAAAGTAGTTATCTTAATTCAATAAACTTTCTTTTCCTTATAAGGAGTCTTCTGTACTTCTTTGTCTTATTTAAAGATTCTTCGGATTTAATAAGGTTTTCTCAGTTCCAGCGTTGGCTCTGCTAATGGATTGTGAACCTGGTTCACTTCGTCATGTCATCAATTATCTTTTCTGTTTTAAAGTTTATTTTCATCTACTTTACTTGAAAGGTTTGACAATTGTTATTTCTTGCTGCTATTTTTTAAGTTGCATATATGTCAGTACAATTAAAAGAATTAAATGTATTAACATAAACTTGGTGGTTCTTGCACAGGGTTATATTCACCGAGTTGAAGCAGAAGATGTATATTTGAAGTTTGATAAGGAATTTCACGACAACCATGTAGGTGGAAACCTTTACAATGTGCAGTTTGCCTTCAACCGTGTGGGAGTGCGGAGGTTGCATCAAGCCATAGAAGCTACAGAAAGCTTAGATGGAGAAATTCTATTTCCGTCAGTCATATCCAGCACGAGAAACATACAAGCTGCTGTACTGGCACCTCGTAATTCATCTATGCTTAACAAGGAGCAAACAAGTGCTGTTGAAAAGATTCTCGGGTGTGAAGGAGGGGCTCCATATATTATCCATGGGCCTCCTGGTACAGGCAAAACAAGGACTCTTATAGAAGCTATCATCCCGCTACATATTATGAGGAAAGATGCTCGAGTTCTTGTGTGTGCACCTTCAAATAGTGCTGCAGACCATATACTTGAGAAACTTGTGAGTCAGCAGAATGTTGAAGTGCAGGAGCATGAGATATTTAGGTTGAATGCACTGACGCGTCCATTAGACAATGTGAATCCTAGTTGCCTTCGGTTTTGCAATGTTGAAGATAATGGTTTTAAGTGTCCTCTTCTGAGGGAGCTTAGAAGATATAGGATTATCATATCTACATATGCTAGCGCATTTCTTCTTTATGCACAAGGCATCAAACGGGGACACTTGTCTCATATTTTCTTGGATGAGGCAGGACAGGCATCGGAGCCTGATACCATGATTCCTCTGTCACATCTTTTAAGTAAGGAGACAGTAGTTGTACTCGCTGGTGACCCACGGCAACTTGGTCCCGTAGTTTTCTCAAAAGATGCTGAAAGGTATGGATTGGGTAGGTCATACATGGAAAGGTTATTTGAATGCGAGTTATATGGTTCTCTCAACGAAAATTATGCTACCAGACTAGTAAGGAGCTATCGGTGTCATCCGGCAATTCTGAAGCTTCCCTCAGAAATGTTTTATGGAGGAGAGTGTATGAGTATCCCATGTAAAGAAGATGATAAAACTTGGGTGGACCTGCTTCCAAACAAGGAGTTCCCTTTGCTTTTCATTGGAATACAAGGTTGTGATGAAAGGGAAGGAAACAACCCGTCATGGTTCAACAGGATCGAAGCAAGCAAGGTAGTAGAGATCATCAGAGATCTGATACAGAACAAAGGTCTCAAAGAGGAAGATATTGGGGTGATAACACCTTACAGGCAGCAAGCATTGAAAATAAAGAGAGCTTTAATTCAGAGCTTTGATTGGGCTGATATAAAGGTTGGCAGCGTAGAGCAATTTCAAGGTCAGGAGAGACAAGTTATTATCATATCCACCGTCCGATCAACTATACAGCATAATAACTTTGATAGGATCCACTATTTAGGATTTTTAAATAATCCGAGAAGGTTCAATGTTGCTGTTACAAGAGCTAGATCATTGCTTGTAGTTATTGGGAATCCACACATCATCTGCAAGGTAAGCGGTTTTACTTATTATGTATGCCGATAGTAAAGGTGGAGTTTCTGTCTATCCTCTTTCTGAATATATTTTTATTCGCAGGACCACTACTGGAACAAACTTTTGTGGTATTGTGCAGAGAATGGCTCCTACAAGGGCTGCTTCTTGCCTGAAAAAGTGGAGATTGTTCAAGACGACTCGGAACAAGCAAATAATTGGGACCAAGACCAATGGGGATATGTTAACAATTGGGACCAAGAATGGGGTCGAGTTAACAATTGGGATCAACATGAATGGGGACAAGCTAAGAATTGGAATGATGACGGCAACGAAGAGAAACAAATTCTTCAGCCAGCTTCAGTGGACTACACCTCGGTCCCTGTTATGGATGAAGCTGAATGGTCTGATGGTTGGAAATAACGGTTTTGGAGGTTGCATTGAACCACAAAACTGTTCGTTTTCGCATTTCAAAATTTTCAAGCTCAGGAAGCGCGACATATATTCTGTTTCTAGTTTTACTTAAACTGTTGGTGATTACAAGTTTATTGTGGACTATTTTCAGTTTGCAATGAAGAACATTTGTTTATTAAAACTGCATTTTTAGTGGTACATTTAACTCATCAAATTTGTCTTTAATTTATTCTCAAACGAGTCGACAAATAGCCCTTTCCAACAATAGTGTCTGTCTTTTTTTGCTAGTTCTTGCAAAATGATATGAGAACTGGACTCGGACGTTGAGGGGATTACTTGGTGGGGAATTGAATCCTCACCAACAAGTCAAGACGGAAGTTAGATAGTCAACCTACTCAATTACTAAGATTCTACCGTTGAAATATAAATCTGTTTCGTTGCTCATGACATACTTGAGAGATCGGCAATGTTAGAATATGTGCGTCCACTATCAGTCAATGGACCAGGTCCCTTGACACACAAAGAAGGATATAGCAGAAAGTAAATGCAGTTTAACAACAGAGGAGTTTTACGTGAAAACATCCTTGCTCAAGGGAGTAAAACCACGACCTGTCTCACAGGACTTTCACAACCGTTTCACTAATCTTCACAAGCAAAAGGAAATCGGTTACACAAAATGTGAGAAAAAGTTTTTAATCTCACCAACAAACAATAACTTTATTGCTTGATGAGCCTAAGTAGATGTTACTCTACCCACTAAGCTATCACTCTAGACAACTTAGAATTTTCTAAGCAATCTCACAGACTGCCCACTAAACCACTAACCTACTAATGATTTAGAATTTTCTAAGCAACACAAAGGTTGCCAACTAAATTAGTTCAACTAACTAACTTAGAATTTCAGATCAAACCACACTGATTCCTTTATAGTTTTAGGATCAGTTTACAACGTAAGATCGAAAGAAAGTATTCCCAAACAACTACACAATGTTCACTTGAGCTTCTGTTGTTGTTGAATATTTCTTATCTTTGATTTTCTAAGCCTTTGCAAGAGTTCTTGAATGTGCTTTTTCATGTTGCAAAAACTGATTGTGAATATGGGGATGTTTTGTTTATGTAGAAAGGTCACAAAACGTAAAACAATCCCATTGGCTGAGGATTCTGGCGCGTCTGCCACTTCTGCCATTGTTGGAGACTGTGCACCAACTTTTTGTACTTTCTCAAGCTGGCAGCCAAAAAGTATATTGAGCCAAGAACCAGGTTCCTTCATAAGGTCCTTGGGTTTGTCAAATCATCAAAACTACAAATAACATTTCCCCCCTTTTTGATGATATAAACATATTCACCAGTTCCCCCTATCAACAAGAATCTTGGGGTAACTGGAGTTTCATCATCTCGAAGTTGTCAACTTATCAAAATATCAACATAGCATTTTCCCCCTTTTTGATGATGACAAACTTGTTCAACTTCTTCCCCCTGTCGGCAGGACTAAGTCCTCTTCAGGTAGCTAGCATTGATTCCTCCTTTCGATATGACCCATGTCTTCTTCCAGCAGTGATAACACTATTTCTGTCATACCTTACCTTAACACCATTTTGTACACCAGTGCCTACATATTCTTCCATGTTTCCTTCCCCCTGTCGATAAAGACCTGGCAGTTGCATGTACATTTGCACAATGAATTAGGTCTCTTCACAAGGTCTTTCAGTTTGTCAAATTATCAAAACTCCAAATAACATTTTCCCCCTTTTTGATAATGACAAACAATACACCAATGCCTGCATTTCTTCCCCTTGTCGAGTAGACACACTTCTTAGTTTACTACACCATGGACCAGGTACATTTACAAGGTCCTTGAGTTACACTGGTACCTGCACCTGAGTTACACTGATACCTGCATGTTTTTCTTGCCCCTGTTGCTTTTTCTTTCTTCCCCCTTTGTACTTCTTACCAACCTAAGCATCATCTGAACACCCCCAATTTATTCCCCCTTTTGGCATCATAAAAAAGTAGTGCAGTAAACCAACAAAAGAAGTAAGATTGATAAGTAAGATCACAGTCAAGAACTGTTGGGAATTAAACACACAACACACACAAATAATCTAGAGAAAAGAGAAACAGAACACAAACGGGACACACAAGAATTTAACGTGGTTCGGTTTCCCTACTCCACGACTGTAACAGGAGGATTTTATTTCACTTGTGCTACTCTAGAATTACAAATACAAGGATCATATTTATAGGAAAGCCAAATGGTTAACCTAGGGTTTCAGTAATGGGTCGGGCCGGCTCACAAGCCTCCACAAAGCCCAACAA
>NC_028642.1:46584177-46638266 GCF_001406875.1 Solanum pennellii | reverse complement strand
GCGGCGGCACACTCCTTCCTGCACACAGTTCTTCACACAAGAACCCTAGGTGACAATTTCTCACAATTTGTGTTACAGTGTTGTTGAAACCTCGCTCTGATACCAATTGTTGGGAATTAAACACACAACACACACAAATAATCTAGAGAAAAGAGAAACAGAACACAAACGGGACACACAAGAATTTAACGTGGTTCGGTTTCCCTACTCCACGACTGTAACAGGAGGATTTTATTTCACTTGTGCTACTCTAGAATTACAAATACAAGGATCATATTTATAGGAAAGCCAAATGGTTAACCTAGGGTTTCAGTAATGGGTCGGGCCGGCTCACAAGCCTCCACAAAGCCCAACAAGAACAACACCAGCATAGTTAATAAGCCAAAAAGCAACAAAATTTAGCCATAACAAAACAGGATTCCATTTCATGAGCATAACAAATCAGCATCCAATACATTTAAGTTAAGCTGAAAATTGAGAACCCCGGACACTGTCCACACAAAGAAAAGACACAGGAAGGACTGTGAGGAAGGAGGTAGATGAGAGAGGAAGTTGATAACAAGGGTGAGTCTAGAGTTTGTTGCATCATTATCCTTGATCATCTTCTCTTGAAAAGAAACAACTTTTGCCAATAGCTCATCATTCTGCTTTTCTAGCTTCTAGGACAACCTTTGTACCAGGTCCCTCTGTTTGCTCTTTGAGCAGGTCTTCTTTTAACAGAGCAATTTCATCAACTTTGTTTCTCACTAGCACAGTCATTGCATCCAATTCATGTTTCAATTTGTCCTACCCCTTGATCAACTGAGAAAACTTTACCAAGTGGATTTCCCTTTCTTTCAATACACTCTCATGATGAATAGATCATTTGCAGAAGCCACAATTTTTTTAACAACTTTATTTCCCGTAGAAAGTCTTAGTTTTATTTTGCTTTTACCCTTACTCACTTTCTTAGACGACTTGTCCCTTTTATCAACAGAAGTTGCTTCAGAAAAGGTGTAAGAAGCCACTAGATCTATCTCATTTAGAGAATCTAGCATGTTCTTTGAAGAAGAAGAGGATTGAGCATGATTGTTTGAAAGAAAATACTTAAATTCTAGAGAGAGATAGAAAGATTGAGAAGGTTTTGATTTTAGACTTAGAGAGAAATGTTGGAATGTAATAAGATGAAGTGTAGCAAAGGCACCATAAAAAGAACTTGAAATTGTGTGTCAGGCCCTAGATATACGCATCGCTTGAATTAGGCGATGGGACAATGGTCAGAAGGATCGATGACTGACACGTAGCGATTTGGATGGTTCTCATTTAACAGTTTAAAACAAATGTAAAGAGTGCTAACCTTGGGAAGGACCAGGTCCTCAACTGCAGATGAAATGCAATTCCTAATGGTTTTGGCCATTCTCTTCTCCTATGCTTTCAATGGGTGTATACCTGCATTCAGGTACAACTAACCCTATAAATTAGTAATTTGACAACTAAAATTTAGTTGTATAGGGTTGAGTAGGGCTACACACCTCTCGTTGCCTACTCCAATTAAATATCTAACTACATCGTTAAGCGGGGATAAATAGACTAACTGACGAGCATTTATATTTCATCTTATTCGTAACCGAGCAAGGTGTTCGTCTAGGTGTCACTCCTGAACACTAATCACCTCAATTTAATGGATGGACCGAGCTCTTTATATTTTCTGGTCTATCAAACTCCTCCTTTCTCGATTTTAAGATTAGACAATATATTTATCTCTAGATGGCCAATCAAGAAATACTAAAACAAGAATATATAAATAACATATAATGACAACCAAGATTTAATTCAAAAAGTCTTCAATAATTATCAATCCGTTCGTAGCTACAGCCCCAGAACAAGGTTTTTAGCACCTAATATCTAAGAAAACAAAAAGAAGAAAAGAATCTTAAAAAGTATTGAAAACTTTCTACTCCATATAATTGATCTCCTCCTCTAGATTGATCCCCTAATAATTATTTCTATGGAATATGTATAAATGTAGAGAACTCTAAATAAAATATTTGAGTTCAAAACAAATTAGAAAACAAAAATCAAGCGAAATAAAAATTCCTCTACGCTAAAAAGAGTATTGCCGCCTCATCCAACCAGGGGTTCTATTCCTTTAAAGATTATCTTTTCCATTAGCCGAAGCTTCTGGAAAGAATAACCGATATCAGGATAGAACTATTCATCGGAATCTGCCACGTGGCAGACTTCTTCCATACTGCTGTATTTATAAAATAATATTATTATATTAAATTTAATTCATTAATCCGCCTGATTAATTTTCCCTTTAATTCGTTTTACTTCAAACTTCTTCAACTTATACAATCAATAAAACACAGATTTACAGATGTATAAGCTCAAGAATGTTTCAAGAGAAAAATGATACAGAAACAAAGAAGAGTCTAATACATTTGATACATCTTTTTAGGGAAATTTAGTAAATTAGTCAAAAATTCTAAGATAATTTTTAAAAACACCTATACTTTAAAAATATTAGTAAAAATATTAAAATATCAATATTTTTATAAAATATTGTGTATCCTAATTTAGTTCCTATTTTATTCTCACCTTAATTATAGTTTTCCAACCCATTCTCTCTCATATGTTTTTTTCTAAAAAAAAAAGGAAGTATTTTCTCTCATTGGTTTCCCCTCTTCTAATTCTTCATCTTTCATTTTTGCTTATCTCACTTCCGTTCTTTCCGAATTTTTTTTTTCAAAAATAGAAAAATATATCTCTAAAGATATTCACAACAATTCCTTAGATTAAGGTATGCATCTTTATCCGATTTCTAGGTTTGTTTATTGATTTTATTGTTATTTAAATCATTCAAAATTTTCGTTTGATCAATTTCGTATAGGGTTTGAAAACCTCAAAATCAATCTCTAATGAACGAATCTAAAAAGATTACAAGAGATATCCAACTAAATTAACAATTTTCTAACAATATAAAATAGTATGAGTATTGAAATAAAATAATTTCAAAATTTATTAAGTATGTGCATTGATATAAAACAGTATTGTCATTGTCTATGAATATTGTTGGGTTTTTAGTATATATATTGTATTCCTTAATTTTTTATTTTTTATTTGTGGACATTCTGTTAGTTTTGATAATATACCCACATACTAGGACTCATCATATCTATGTATCATTTTTCAGTTGTGGAATTTGTAAGAGTGTTTTTTGTATCCTGTCAATTAAAGATACATATTTACTTTTTATAGTTGTATTCAGTTTTTGAGAAATAATTATGCTATTTCAAATTGTATTCATGTTTTATTATTTGATGATTTTGTATTCATTATGTTATGTTTGTGGTATGTATTTTGTGTGCGGTATAGTTTGTTTTGTGGTAAAACATGTTTCGGTCATTATATGAGAATCAAGTATTCTTTACCTGTTGAATCATTAATTTATTTTGAAGTTTTGACATGATTTTTTTTAAAGTTTTCGAGTAATTATGATTGTTTTGGATGACGAGACAGGGTTTTACTAATGTACAAGTGAATACAGATTCAGATTTGGCATTGTTGAACAAAAAAATTAACAGAAGAAGAAGTAGAAAGAGAGAGTGAGAGAATTAGATGACAAAAATTGTATTCATATTAATTTTTGTTTGTCAATTATTTTTCTTTTATTCAACATTTGTATTTTTATTTAGAACATTGTATTTCTTTTTATGTTTGTAGTCAATCCAATAGGTTTGCTAAATGGATTTGTATTTCTTAAGCGTTGATGTATCCAATTTGTTTCATAGTCAATTTGTATTTTTTTTAAAATATTGTATTCTTTCTCAAAAGATTGTATTCTTTCTTATTTTGTATTCATATGTAATGATCAGATGTATATTGCAATGCAATCAGTAATATTTTTATAATACAAATAAAAAAATAATTGACATCCATGTAATACAATGTTGATCACTGAATACACTTTTTAGTTTTCACTATAAAAACAAAATACATACGTAAAGCAAAAATTAGAAATAAAAAAACTACATCGTCTGGATATTTAAGAAAACAAAAATTGGAACACCAAATAAGATTAGAGATCATCTGTAGCAAAACGGGGATGAACAAGGCACTAAGCAACAAATTAAGCAGAACACCTAAACTTCCAGCTCAACGTCGATTTGTATGCCTACCTATGTGTATGGATCTCCTTTTTTTCGGCAAAAATTTTGATTAATTGTCTTATCTTTTATGGAGAAGGAGGATCATCAATGGAGAATTAAAAGTCGTTAATGGAGGATGAGGAAGACGAGAGAATTTGTGCCTATTTTAGTCTCTTAATTTGTATCCGTCTCCATTTTTCCGACAAAAATCTTGTCATGCTTTCTGCGAAGGAGGATCATAAATGGAGAACTGAAAGTCGCTAATGGACGATGAGGAAGACAAGAGAATTTGTGCCTATTTTAGTTTCTTAATCTGTAAAGTAAGTAATAATATATTTCAACACTATTTACTTAATTTGAACGATTCTCTCTTCTCTAATTTGTTATTGCTTAGTTGTATTTTATTAAAGTTAAGGGATAATGCACAAGTATCCCTTAACTTATGTCCGAAATCTCAGAGACACACTTATACTATAAAAAAATCCTATTACCCTCTGAACTTATTTTATTAATAATTTTCTACCCCTTTTCGGCCTACGTGGCACTATCTTGTGGGTCAAACGTTGGTTAATTTTTTTTTTAAAAAAGCTAGTGTCACGTAAGCCAGAAAGGGGTAGAAAATTACTTATAAAATAAGTTCAGAGATAATAGGACCTTAGTATAGTATAAGTGTGTCTATAAAATTTCAGGCATAGATTGATGGGGTACTTGTGCATTTTCCCTTAAGTTAAATCAAAGAAAAAAAAATACATAAATAAACAATATAACAAATTAAAATATTGACATTTTTAATAAATATTTAAAGTGTGGCTAAGGGTTCCTATTAAATGCTAAAATATTGACATTTTGGAAATTTTCCTTTTTTTTAATTGATATAATACATAAATATATCATTTAACTTGGCTTCATTCAGATTTATACCCTTCAATTTTTGGTGTGCACAAGTAGACACTTTAACTTCTATAAAACTGAACAAATAAACACACGTGTTACATGTGACGACATCCTACATGACAATTTTCACCTACATGATGTTCTATATTTATTATGTCACGTAGAACTCATGTATCTACGTGTTCAGTTTTATACAAATTAAAATGTCTATTTGTGCACATTCAAAATTGAAAAACATAAATCTAAAGTGAAACCAAATTAAAAGATATATTTATTTATATTTATTTATTATGTCATTTTTAATCTATTGGATATACATTCAATACTATTTTGTCCTCTGCACCTTACCATGAATATATTCTTCAAAATCAAGAAGATTAGATACATGCATCAATTGTCTACTTTCCTGCGATCACCACATTGAACATTCCCTAAACCTAATGACTGTGAAATTTGTGTGGCTTTACTATAAAATAAAAAGGAAAAATACTAAAATATGTCAATGATTTTTTGAGAAAATGTTTAATTTATGTTATTAGTTTAAAGTTGGGTTCATTTATGTCATTTTTGTCTGAGAAAAGGCTCATCCGTGTCATTATTAACGAAAATAAGTTTTGATTTTGCAAAATCATTTTTTATATGTGGTCAATTATGATTCAACAACGTCATTCATTAAATCTTTTTTTTTAAAGACTCAAATATGTCATCGAACTTTGAGAAAAGACTCATCTATGACATCCGTTTAAAGTTTGTCTCATCTATGTTATTTCAATAAACAAATAATGGCATGGATAAACTTTTTCTCAAACAAAAAATGACATAAATGAGCGAAACTTTTAACGAATGACATAAATAAATTTTTTCTCAAATTTAAATGATATATTCGAGTCTTTTCCAAAAAAAAAATGTTTTAAGTTTAGTGTTGGTTGTTAGTGAAATCGTGACACTTGACTATAGTAAAAACTCATACATATTAGTCATTTAAAAGTGCTCTGCATAAGGAATAATAAATCCAATACAACAACAATCACATGGAAAGACATGATCGTCTGTTAAATAAGTTAAGGCTCTCAAATTTGAAATTTCCTTATATGATAGTCCACTCTATTTTATTTCAAAAACGGAAAAGGGCCTAAAATACCCTTAAAGTATTAAAAATGGTATAAAATTACCCTCCATTCACCTATTGGCTCCAAAATATTCTTCCCACCCACCTATTGGGTCCAAAATACCCTTGTCATCCACCTTTTGGTTCAAAATTGACCACTTATTTAACGGTTTTATATTTAAACTATTTAAATATTTTTTAAAATACGTGGTGCTCAACTATATGTTATAATTTAACTTATTAGTATAATTTATAAATCAATCCACTACCCACCCCATTAATAATTAAATCCCTCTAAATTAATGAACCCGTCACATTATTAATGCAAGCTACTGCCAATTGAGTGTTTTTAAAAATTATAGAAGTAAATTATCATAGATTCAAGTGGCTAAATAATAATCACCAATAAACTTAAAAGTCTGACTATGTTTATCTTAATTATTCTTACGTCTCAATTATGTGATGTTACTTCATAGGTAATTTTTTTTCAAAATAATATATTAAAGTTTTAAAAAAAATCATAAATATTTATAAAATTATATTTAAAAAAAGTGCATGAATCAATTCGGGATGTATTACTTCTTTACCTTTAATCATAAATTTCTAATTCTATTTTGAAAGAAAGTGTCCTCCTAAATAAGCGGTTCAATCTAAATTTAATTGGGGCTCCGATTCGGACTCGAATAATTTTGAATGTCATTTTCAGAAATCTATAATTTCATTGTGTTTTAGTAGTGTTTATGACGATTTTGATTTTATAATTGAATTATTAATTGGGTGAGGTTTAGTTAGTAATGAGTGTGTAGTGGGTTGGTTTATAAATTATATTAATAAATTATAATTATAATCAATAATTGAACGCCAAGTATTTTAAAAAATATTTAAAGAGTTTAATTTTAAAACAATTAAAAAAGTGGTCAATTTTGAAAACAAAGGTGGATGACAAGGGTATTTTGGAGCCAATAGGTGGATGAAAAGGGCATTTTGGAGCCAATAGGTGGATGAAGGGTAATTTTGTACCATTTTCAATACTTAAAAGTATTTTAGGCCCTTGTCCGTTTTAAAAATATGAATAAAATTACGTGTTGACATATTAGGGACATCTTCAGAGATTCAAATTTTTTAAATTTTTTCTCTTTTTCCCTTCTAATGGCCCTTTGGTTCCTTGACAGATTTTATGTCGCCCTTGAGACACCAATTTGTACGATTTCACCCCTTCTGAAACATGTCAAATATCTAGAGATTTTAAACCCGAAATACAAAAACTTGAACAGACTTAGCAAATGCAGCAGTATATCAACAAACATTCCCATGAACGTTTCTGATTCCCTACCTAATGATTTGTATATTCGAATAAATAGAGCTCATCCATCATATCATAAAATTAACTAACTTTAGATTTATCAAAAAAAAAAAAAAATTGCAGATGATTACCTCGAGCACGCTTCGCTTAATCTCCTTATTAACTTTATTGGTCTAACTTTAAAACAAAAGGTTTAGTCGAGACTTAAAAAGAAGGTTGCCACAAAAGTGTGATTTAGATTTAAACGTGGTCACCACTTTTAAAAACATAACAATTATTTAAATTTAAGTCTCAAATAAATATCTAATGTCGCATGTTAAAGTAACCTAATAAATTTGTTAATAATAACTCTCCTACTTTGCAATTAAGGAATAGGTTGTCGTATATGTAAAAATAATACCCAATTTTTATGAGTTGAGATTGAATTCATAAGGATTATTTCGTTAGTTTGTTAATTCAAATATAACAAGCACATTGTATTAAACAAGTATTCAAAAAGGGGAAATGGTAACTCACTATATTGATAACATTTGGCTAACACTATATCCAAAGTTCTCTTGACCTACGTTCTTCTGAACCCCGAGACGTTATAAAAAAACATCAAATATTGTTTGAGTGGATTAGACCATCTCTAGCTCTAATAATTAAATGAGAAATCAATCAGATTTAGACTATCTCTAGATTTAATCTAAGGATTGAAGTCTTTACCCAATTTCACTTCCTTTTCAAGTAAAAGTAAAATTAGAGAGTTTAGTCAATGTATATAACCACCTATTTCTAGATTAAACCTTGAAGAAAACAATAGATCTATGCATAATAATTGATTTTAGAAGTATAAAATTATTGTCCATTCAAGTATTTTACAGTCATGCACACAACTTCAATAAGAAATTTAGCTAATTATAAGTAAAAATACAAATAAAATAGAAGATATATTGTGATAGTAACACTCCATTTGTTCTTATTCAACAACTTGATTTGGATTCAAGTTTAAAGTTTTTTTTTTTTTTTTTAGAAACAAGTAAAGAAAAATTATATTATATTGTTCTTTAATTAGTTCTACAATTGCTTCTCAATAATCTAGAATATCTCTTTCAAAGTAAGTTTTTTTGCATCAAGTATGAAATTAGATTTAATCAAACATGCTATTGACATCCATTTTACTATGGTAACCGAGATCATTAATCATGACCACAAGTTCATGAATGACGTTTTCACAAGTAGGTTCATTCATATTCTTTGAGATTGCGTCTCTCGAACGATTTTTACAGTATTGAAAACAATTTTGAGACGTCCAAAGATTTTTTTTTTAACAATATTCTACTATTTCATATATTATTCTACTTAGTTTTTTATACGCTAAAATGAATTGAAATATTATTTTACAAACTAAATTTTATTTTTATTTTTAAAAAATGTGTATCATGTATACATTAATTAATTTGATATATAAAGAACGGGGCATATGTAAGTTTGATCAATACTAAACAACCAAAATTCTACGAGGTATGAAGATGAAATGTGACTTGAATTTCAAGGAGTAATCATATCACACAACTAGCTTGAATCTCTTGGATGTCAATTTAATTAAGAACTTCGAAAATCCAAATGCAATTAATTATGATTAAGGTGACTTAAACATTCTTTATTATTTGAAGTTAGTTAAGGTAGTTGAGCTCCACAAACCACTTTGAACCTACATGTTTCTCCTTGTTATTTTTATCTATTGATCTATAAATTACTTCTAATTAGTAATATCTTCTATATCCAACATCAATTTTCTATACATATCATTTTTCCTCCATACACATTCCCTTTTAATTACTAACTCTACAAATCTTTCAAATTCATTACAAAAATGGAAGGGACAATACTATCTTCAATTTTGACTCTTGTTTTAATGATTTTCAGCACGCAATCAGTTTCCGGGCAGATTAGTACAGTGTGTAGCGCGGCAATGCTACGTAGCTTTAGCCCTTGCATAAACTTCATTAGCAATGGTGGGAGCAATAATTCTTCACCAACTTCAGATTGTTGCAAATCTCTCAAGTATGTCATGAACAATGGCACAGATTGCCTCTGCCTTATTGTTACTGGAAACGTTCCTTTTCGCGTTCCCATTAACAGGACTTTGGCTATTTCCCTCCCTAAAGCTTGTAAAATGGCTGGTGTCCCCATTCAGTGCAAAGGTAATTAAATGAGTCAGTGATCATACGTGAAATTAAACTCGTTCCAATTGATATTAGGTCACTAATTTCTGACTTGTTTATTACATTGCATGCAGCATCACCTTCCCCTATTCCATCTCCTAGTCCTAAAGGTAATTAAAACTCTGATCTTCTGATGAATTTTTCTTGAAGTTGTTGAATCTTGAAGTCTAGCTATTGTTTGTTTCACATTTTGCAGCTGCTAATAATGTTCCTCAACCATACACACCTCCTCTAAGACCAGTGGCTGATACAAGACCATCTCCAACAGATATCTTTGGAGACCCTGATACAAATTTAGGGTTCAAGCCTAATTTGATACCATCACCAGCACAGGGTTCCCAGAGATTTTCAGTATTTGTTCTTCTAGCAGCCTGGTGGGGTAATGGCTTTGCAGTTCCACTGAACTGGCAAATCAATGTAAACATGTGTTACAAGTGTGATGTAGATGTACTTCAGGTTTAAAGTGCTCTGATAACACTCATTGCAGTATGTTTCATGGAATATAGGTTTCAAGGTATCAGCTTTTACATAAATTTTGAGCTTGAATTTCGCAAACCATTTTAAATATATAGATAGATAGCATCTATACATGTAGCTAAAATGCAGGCATTCCTGCGCTCGAAATTTTTCAAAATGCAATAACCACACATTCTAGTGCAGAATCTGAAAAGGTTCTTTGAGTTGCGAGGTTCAATGTAACATCCAAAAGATTCACCCACTAGCATAATAAACTAAGTAGTTATTTCCAACCATCAGACCATTCAGCTTCATCCATAACAGGGTCCGGGATGTAGTCTGTTTGGTGCGTTGTACCCTCAACATCACGAGATGGCTGAAAACTCTGTTTCTCTTCATTGACGCAAGTGCCTTCCTCATTCCAATTCTTAGCTAGTTCCCCTTCATCTTGGTCCCAATTGTTGACTTGTCCGCCTTGGTCTTGGTCCCAATTGTTAACTTTTCCCACCTGGTCTTGGTCCCAATCATTAGCTTCAGCTCCTTCACAGTCCCAGTTATTTACTTGTGCCCCAACATCATCCCAATTATTTGCTTGTCCGGAATCCTCTAGAGACCAATTATTTGCTTGTCCGAAATCCTCTTGAGGGATCTCCAGTTTTTCAGGTAAGAAGCAGCCCTTATAGGAGTCATTGTCTGCACAATACCACAAAAGCTTGTTCCAGAAGGGATCCTGCCATATCATATACATTAACAAGAATTAGTATTTCTCACTAATAGATGGAACAATTGGCAAAATATGTCTCAAGATCCATAATTTTAAGCTCTACATAGGCCCATAACAAATTCAAGAGGAAAGTCACATTTTCTAATTCAACTTTTATGAATGACTCAATAGGTATAACCTGCAAAAATGCCAACAAAAGGTATCACCAGTATAAGGAAAATTTTCAGAAAATAGATAGACAGAAACTCCACCTTTACTATGGCATATCAAAAAAAAAAAAAAAACTATGGCATATCAAATCTACATAGGTACTACAAATCGCAGTAGCAGAAAAAAATACAGAATCACCTTGCAGATGATGTGTGGATTCCCGACAACTACAAGCAATGATCTGGCTCTTGTAGCAGCAACATTGAACCTTCTCGGATTGCTTAAGAATCCTAAGTAATGGATTCTGTCGAAGTCATTATGCTGAATCGTCGACCGGACGGTCGATATGATAATAACTTCTCTCTCCTGACCTTGGAATTGCTCTACGCTGCCAACCTTTATATTAGCCCAATCAAAGCTCTCAAGGGCTGTTCTTATTTTCAGTACTTGCTGCCTATAAGGTGTTATCACCCCAATATCTTCCTCTTTCAGACCTTTGTTCCCTATCAGATCTCTGATGATCTCTACCACCTTGCTTGCTTCGATCCTGTTGAACCATGATGGGTTGTTTCCTTCTCTTTCATCACAACCCTGTATGCCAATGAAAACCAACGGAAATTCCTTGTTTGGAAGCAGGTCCACCCAAGTCTGGGTAAAAGTTTTATCTTCTTTACATGGGATCAACTCTCCTTCATAAAACATTTCTGAGGGAAGCTGCAGAATTACCGGATGACACCGATAGTTCCTTACTAGTCTGGTAGCATAATTTTCGTTGAGATCACCATATAACTGGCATTCAAATAACCTCTCCATATATGAAGTTGCCAATCCATAATTTTCAGCATCTTTTGAGAAAACAATGGGACCAAGTTGCTGTGGGTCACCAGCAAGTACAACTACTGTCTCTTTCTTTAAAAGATGTGATAGAGGAACCATGGTATCAGGCTCTGATGCCTGTCCTGCCTCATCCAAGAAAATATGAGAGAAGTGTCCCCGTTTGATGCCCTCTGAATAAAGAAGACATGCACTAGCATATGTAGATATAATAACCGTATATCTTTTAAGGTCCCTGAGAAGGGGGCACTTAAAAGAATCATCTTCAGCATTGCAAAAACGAAGGTAACTAGGATTCACATCATCTAAAGGACGTGTGAGTGCATTCAACCTAAGAATCTCATTGTCCTGCACTTCAACATTCTGCTGACTGACAAGTTTCTCAAGTATATGGTCTGCAGCACTATTTGAAGGTGCACAGACAAGAACTCGAGCATCTTTCCTCATAATACGTACCTGGATGATAGCTTCTATAAGAGTCCTTGTTTTGCCTGTACCAGGAGGCCCATGGATAACATATGGAGCCCCTCCTTTGCACCCAAGAATCTTTTCAACTGCAGTTGTTTGTTCCTTGTTAAGCATACATGAATTAGGTGCCAGTCTAGCAGCTTGTATATTTCTCGTTCTGGATATGCCTGATGGAAAGAGAATTTCTCCATTTAAGCTTTCTGTAGCTTCAATGGCTTGATGTAACCTCCGCACACCCGTACGATTGAATGAAAATTGCACATTGTACAGATTTCCAGGAACATGGTTGATGTGGAATTCTTCATCAAACTTCAAATATACTTCTTCCGCCTCAACTCGGTGGATATAACCCTGTCCAAGAACCAGAAAAATCACCAAGTTTATGTTAATACATTTATTCTCCTTTTGATCTATCAAATTCATGAGTAAAATCTTGCTGATATATAATCATTTTCCCTTTAAAATTCTTCATATGCATAACTGAGAGTGAAACTTTTAACATGTATCATATAAAGGGGGTGCTATGCATGTGTCATTCATTGCACAGCTTAATTTCCCTAAAGACTAAACATTGGAAACCATTGAATTTCCTCATCTCCAAGTATTTGAACCTCGGGCCTTCAATTGATTGTACTAAGATGCAACTTAGCAAACAACAGCTAGACATAGCAGCCAGGCATCACAAAAATTGTCACCCTTTCTAGTAAAATAGATGAAAATGAATTTAATAACAGAAACAAAATAAAAAGAGACTCAAGGAAGAATACAAATAGAAATGTTGATGTTCTACCATGACATCCATAGTTGTAAAGATCAACATGACTATTTCAAGAGGTGTGATTCTAAAGGTAATAGAAGACAACACAAGGACCTTATCTAGCAGAGATTTGGATGTATAAAGGCAATGCATAGATAGCCCCTCGCACTTGGCTTAAAATTCCTTTTGGCACCTTAACTTAGTTAAACATTATTTTAACACCTCATGTACCCTTAAAAAGTGTATCACTAACCACATTATGCTGACATGGATCTATCATCTATATATGTTTCTCACTTTTATCAGGTGCGTAGAATGACTTTAACAGAAATAAATGAGGCCCACTCCTAATATCACCTTTTTACATTTCATTCCTGTGATTCTCCCTTTCTTCTTTCCTTTCTCTGACCTCTTCTTGACAGATCAATTTTTTCTTCCATCTTTTTTAACATAAGATAAAGAAAGACAAAGTCCAGTTGCCGAAACAGAGAAAATTTGGAACAAGATTCTAAGATCGTTGTTCTCAAAGAAAAAGGAAGTCTTCAATCCTTTTAAAATATTTCTCGGGAACGCATGTAGCTAATACACAGTTGGAGCTTGACCATTATAAGACAGAGAAAATGGCCTAAAAGGAATAATTTGCAATTTTTGGTGATAGATACTTGTGTTTGTGGCTATGCTTGCACAAATATGCTTCAAATTCTCTGAATCAATCTTAACAGATTCTACTAAATGATAAAATTTTATCACAATGAAATTCTTGATGCAATAATGAAACCAAGCTTTTTTGCTTTTTTCTCGATGATATTGTGGTCTATGATGAAATTTATAGACCCGTGTTTACATTTTTTCTCAACAATTTATAGAGACAAACTGGGAGGTGAAATGAAGCTTTGAAGTAGTGGTGTTGCTGATCAATATAGATGGTGGAGGAAAAGGACTGAAGAATTTTAATGTTGGAAGGGTAAGAATCTGAGCTGGTGGATAAGATGATACAGAGAGATTGTGAAGTTTTGGCTTTCCGGGATTTTCTTAACAATTATTGCATCTTCTTGTTTCCTTTTTCAGCTCAAAAACCCTTTTTTTTCTTTTTCTTGCATTAATTTGATGAGAAGCTACGTGGAATTATCTTATTTGTCATATTTGACAGATAACCGCATGTAAGTTCCCGGCTTCCCGCGTCCTAGTTTTCTTAGGGATTACCATTCAAGGGTCTAAAACACAGTCTACGCGGTGTTCAAATGGTCTTGGCTAAGTTGAGGTGCTAAAAAAAATTCAAGCCGAGTTTCAGGGGCTGCGTATGTATTTGGCCATGTACAAATACATCAAATGATTCCTTGCAACTTCGAAAATCTACAGGTAAAATGGATTTGTAATAGTTGTTACAAAATTATGCAGTAAAGAGAGCTTATATTATCAAGTAGCAGCTTAAGATATAAAACAAAGCACAGATATGAATGCACCTGGTAAGGGGTGATCTCACTAGCATCTCCAGAAGCTAGCCTTGCAAAGATAAAATCTCCAAAAACAAGTGATGGCCTCCTCTCGGCTAGCCCTGGGACATCAAGGGACAAGAACTGTAGTCCTTTGCGCTTCATGGTGACTGACAACATATCATAGTCCCTCATGTCTTCCTGATGCAAGAAACTATAAGATATAAGTGCTACCCAAAATCAAGTCTTACTTCAAATCAAAATCTGAACAAATACCTCCATCTTGATTTCTTCAATTGCTAGTAAAGTTCTAAAATAAGCAATATAATTGTCTCTCCTTAAACCTTCCCCAATAACATCAGGAAATTGTTTGTTTTCTATCATTTCCCGTATATCACCTGGAATTGGATATGAAGGAAGTCTGTATCTGAAACCTCGATTTGGAGCCCTTGTAGGACGGGAACCCACAACAAATGCATTTGCAGCAAAAACATCTACTGCTGGTACTTTCTTCTTTCTGTCTCTGTGGAATGGCCTCCTCGAAGCCAGAGACTGGGAAACCTTATCCTCAGCCAAGACAAAAACTAATCTTTCTATGGTGTCATCACCCACATTGAAATGCACAGCTGATGTGTGCAATCCAATTTCTTTGGGTTTACAAGTCAGCCATACTGTAAGTGTTTGACCTGGCCGTAACATTCTATCCTCTAAGCTAAAGGATTCCATGAATTCTTCAACATATTGCAAATCAGAACTATCAGTTGGAGGTTTCATCAGAGAAAGAGTGAATGAATCCTCAGGTTTTGAGTTATAGATCTTAATTGACCACAGCTCCTGGGTTTCATTGGTGGTATTCTCTATTGTGACTGAATCAACAACAGTTTCCCCAACAAATCCTGATTTAGGTTTTCCTGCTACCAGCGGAAATGGAACAGATATAATAACTATATCACTCTCTTCATTTGGATTGTAGCTACCAGCTGATTTATATTTGTCAAAGTCGACAAATCCGATGTCTCCTTTGTCAGTAATAGTTGAGTATTCATCATCCGACTTATAAGAAATTGTGCCCATGAGTAATTAAGATGAATTTCAAGAAGAACCTGCAGCTTTCAACCAAAGTTATTATACAATAGCCAAGTATTAAGATTCATGGAGAAAGTAAACATGAATGAATTACCACAGCAAAGTAACCCTACTTAACACTTAAACCAAATCACTTTTACACAAACAATCTGATCGTCCAAATAAATCTAAAAAGAAAAAGTAAAATGATAATGATGAGAACTAGACTAACAATCACCAAATTAACAAGCACATTAGATTGGATACCAGATGAAAATTCAGGACTCAATTCAAAATCTCTCCTGAAAAAAAAGTGCTTAAATGAAATGCCATTTTCATTTGGAAATGCTAACGCACCGTACAAGGCATTATATTGATAGACAACCAGTATTTGCATCCAACTTTTACACATTAAAATCCAGGTCAGTCGATCCATAAATAGGTACACATAACCTTACTTTTTAAGTAAAATAATCTTAAAGTAAGCATGCCAATTTTGTATTTGTAGATTATTCACTTATGCAACATTTTTCGAAACTAATTCATGTATGTGACATTGTTATGAAAGAATCATGAGTTAGCATAATGACATAGCACAAATGACTATGGGGTGCATTATAATTATACATGAGCTTTCAATGAAAGTTCTCCTTTTTGATACTTTAGGTGAACAATTACCTACACAGCCAGTTTTTCCGATACGATGAAAGTACAGATAAATGAGCCTAATCAAATTTTCTGAACTATCACTTCCAAGTTAATGATCCCAAAAATAAACACGTTATAGTAACAAAGGGGCTAATTGTTCTTCCTTTCATTTACTTATTTACTCAACTCCACATTGACAAAAGGCAAGTACTTTAGGTGAAGAGAAACTGATGCTCTCAAAAAATCACAATAAAAATATTAAAAATCAAGTCTACATCAAGGTTTCTGGATACTTCACTCAAAGGGGACGAAAATTACATCAAAATTAGGCAAAATTTTACAAAAACTTTTATAAAGACAACAAACTGAGTCAGACATGAACAATGCGTGAGAATCGACATGAACAATGCATGAGTTTAAAAAAAACCACAAATTTCAAAAGTAGAAAAGGGAAAGTTGCTATTAAAATCAAACCCGGATATCCATACACATAAAAAAACGAAAACCCCATAATCACAAATCAGTTAATTGGTTCAAAAAACTGAAAATGCAGATCAAATAGAACAGATAAAAAGAAAACCCACCTCGATTTTGGTCTTTAAAAGAGAGAATAGAGAAGGGTTTTAAGCTTAGAGATGAACAGCAATTGCGTGATGGAGTGATACAACAGTCTCTCTTTTTGTTTTTAATGATTTTGTTCTTTCAATTATTATTCAAATTATAAAATATTTTTTTATTTTGCTATTGTTTGGTTAGTTAAAATGTTTGGAAAATTGATTCTTAGTTGTCCACTATATTAAAAATAGTTCTTCAATAATTAGAGTTCTATATCAATCAATCCGATTTTGAAGTTTATTAGTTCAACACTTATCGGTTATCAATCCTTATTGTGTTGTTTATCGGTTGAACCATTAAAATTTGACACAAAAATAAATAATTGAAAATCGCTTAGAAACATGGTGACAAACCAAATATCATGTACATGAGTTGATATATTGTATCGGCGTAACCCATTGATGGCCACCTAAAGTTGACATCAATTTTTAATTAGACACCTTAAATAGGCTTTGTTCATTTTAGACATTTCACGTCACGCCCAACTGTGTGATTTTGACACTTAGGGCCCGTTTGGATGGGCTTAATAAAAGTAGTCTTAAAAAAGTACTTTTGAAAGTGCTAAAACTTATTAAAATAAGCAGTTATGCGTTTGGATAAAAGTGCTGAAGTTGCTATGCCAAACGTGAAAAGGGAAAAATGAAAGAAATAGATGTTAGGGTTATGTGGGTAATTTGGAGATTGTATAAAAATATTAAGGGCAAAAAGATAAAAATGTGGTCAACTTGAAACAGCTTATAAGCTAAAAGAAAAAAAAAGCACCCCTACCCCAGCTTTTAACTTTTGGCTTAAAATAAGTTTTTTTTAACTTAAAATAAGTTATTTTGAGTATTGTCAAACAGCTAAATAAGTCAAAAACCAGCTTTTAAGTCAGTTTGACCAGCTTTTAAGCTGAGCCAAACAGACTTTTACTAATAACTTGTCAAAGTGACGAATTAAATAAAGACATGTGACATATATAGAACAAAATAAGTATTAAACGATGAAATTTGAGTAGGAAAAAAACTACCGATAACTTATTGACATTTCATATTTCTTTAACTAAATAAATTAAAAAAAATAACCACTTTTAATTAAAAAAAAAAAGTTATATGCTCACCTTCATCCCAAATTGTCTTCTTCACTACCCACCCTCACCTCAAACCCCAACCTCGCTCCCTCAACTACACTTTCTTCTCCACCCACCAGCCCCGACCCTCCCCCATCAAAATGTGTCAAAAGAAGAAACTTTTTTCTGTTTGTTTTTGTCACTTTATGAATGCTGTGAGATAAAATTATTTTTTTTGTGATAAATTGATGATTGAATGTTTGATTTGGTGAATGTGGCAATGCGGTAATGCGTTTGCTTGATCTTTTTTGGGATTTTTCTTAATTTCCTTTTTTGCTAGATTTATGGGTCAATGCGAGTTAAAAATTGTTGCTTTAGTACATAAATAAGGAGTTCTAATTTTTCTGCTAAAATTTATATAGCTTATCTGATTTGGACTTTTCTGTTATTATGATGTGAGAAGGCAGACAAATGAATTGAAACGCTTAAATTGTTTGTTGTGAATGTAGGATTTGATAATTGAAAATATGATTATTATTTTTTCATTTTTGAGTTTGTTTTTTTCTTCTTAAAATTTATATTGATTTTCACAAATTATTTGAGGAAGAAGAAGGACAACAAAATAGGTGAAAGTATTTAAGATTAAAATTTAGAAAAATAAATTGAAAAATCACAAAAAACTCTAATATTTGCTAAAAAAAAAAAGAAGTCCGAAGAAACCCTAAATCATTAGTTTTTATCGTTAAAAAATGATTTTAGTAGTGATAAAATTGGGTTAAAATCGACTATCAAAAATTAAAAAATTGATTATGCAATCTTCAAATTAACATTCTTATATGCATTTCCAATGTATTCCAAACTCAAAAACTCTTGCATTGCATTCAATTTTTGGCAAAATAAAATTATAATTTCTTCAAAATTGGGAGAAATCCAAAATTGAATAGATTAAAAGGAATTTTTGAAAGTCAGATGAACAAGTTATGTCACTACCTCATTGTTTATATGATTCATTAGTGAATTTCTGAAAGAAATGGCCGAAATTTTTCATGGACGTCTTTTAAGACGTTAAAAATGTACTCAGTTCGTCCCGTGGAGAAAACGGGTATATTTTCAAGTTCAAACGAGTCCCAAAGTAGATAAACACAGATTTTACCGATATCATGTGGTATAGTCCATGGATTTTTTGTGATCGAAAATTTTCAAAATGAAATGACCGAAGTTTTTCATGGACGTCCGTTAAGATGTTAGCAATATACCAGTTTGTTCCGAGGGGAAAACGGGCACATTTTTAAGTTTAAACGAGCCCCAAAGTAGTTAAATGCGGATTTTGCTGATTATCATGTGCTATACTTCATGGATTTTTTGTGATCATGAATTTTCAAAATGAAATAGCCGAAATTTTGTAAGGACGTCATTAAGATATTAGCAATGTACTCAGTTCACCCCATTGAAAAAATGGGCGCATTTTCAAGTTCAAATGAGCCAAAGTAGGTAAACTCGAATTTTGTCAATTATCGTGTGCTATTATCTATGGATTTTTTGTGATCGGGAATTTTTTAAACGAATTGCTCGAAATTTTCCATGGATATTCTTTAAGAAGTTAGCAATGTGCCAAGTTCGTTCCGCGGGTAAAACGTGTGCATTTTCAAGTTTAAACGAGCCCCAAAGTAGGTAAATGCAGATTTTTTCTATTATTGTGAACTATAATCCATGAATTTTTGTGAACGTAAATTTCCAAAATGAAATGACTAAAATTTTTCATGGATGTCCGTTAAGAGTTAGCAATATATCCAGTTCATCACGCGGGAAAAACAGACGCATTTTCAATTTTAAACGAGTCTCAAAGTAGGTAAATGCAGATGTTGCCGATTATCGTGTGCCATAGTTCATGAATATTTTGTGATTGTAAATTTCTGAAACTTAATGGCGAAAATTTTTCATGGACGTCCGTTTAGACGTTAGCAATTTACCTAGTTGATCCCGCATGGAAAATGGGCGCACTTTCAAGTTCAAACGAGTCCCAAAGCAGGTAAACGAAGATTTTTCCGATTATCATATGTTGTAGTCTATGAATTTTATGTGATCTGGAATTCCCAAAATAAAATTGTCAAAAAAAATTTGGACGTCTATTAAGACCTTAGCTGGATTCAATTCATCCCGCGAGAAAACTGGCGCATTTTAAAGTTCAAACAAGCCTCAAAACAGGTAACCATAAATTTTGTCGATCATAAATTTTGTCAATTTTTGTGTGCTATAGTGCATGAGATTTTTTTAATCTTAAGTTCTCGAAAAAATGGCCAAACTTTTCATGGACGTATACTAAAACCTTAACAATGAACCGAATTTGTCTTGCAGGGAAAACAGACACATTTTTCAGTACAAGCGAGACAAAAGTAGGTAAACACAGATTTTGCCGATTATCTTGTGCAATTTTCCATGGATATTTTTTTATCTGGATTCCCCAAACAATGACTAAATTTTTTCATGGACATCCATTAAGACCTTAGCAATGGACTCAATTCGTTCCGCTGAACGAGCGCATTTTTAAGTTCAAATAAGCTACAAAGCAGGTAATAGCAGATTTTGCGATTTTCGTATGCTAGTCCATTGATTTTTTGTGATCAGTAATTCTGGAAACAAAATGGCTGAAATTTTCATGGGACGTCTAGTAAGACCTTAGCGATGAACTCATTTCGTCCAGTGGGGAAAACAAGTGCATTTTCAAATCCAAACGAGCCCTAAAGCATGTAAATGCAAATTTTGTCCATAGTCGTGTGCTATAGTCCATAGATTTTTCGTGATCCAAAATTCTCGAAACAAAATGGACGAAGTTTTTCATGGACGTCCGTAAGACCTTAACAATAGACTCAAATCGCCCTGCGGGATAAATGAGCATATTTTCAAGTTAAAAAAAGTCTCAAAGCAGGTGAACGCTGATTTTTTTTCAATTTTTCTTGTGCTATAGTTCATGAATTTTTTGTGATCCGAAATTTTCCAAATAAAAAGGCCGAAATTTTTCATGGACGTCGGTTAAGACCTTAGTAATAGACCCAGTCTGTCCCACAAGAAAAACGCGTGAATTTTCAAGTTCAAACGAGCCTCAAAGCAGGTAAATGCAAGTTTTACAAATTTTCGCGTATTATAACCCATGGATCTAGAGCCCCGGAGCCCGTAAATGTTTTCTCAAGAAACTTTTGAGCACCTCTGTAATGAGTTGAGGAACTACTATGTATATTTACACCATTTTTAACGCTTATTTTCGTAATTATAGGTCGCTTTTTAGGATTTGTCCAAATTCCTCGATTTTTCCTGTACTATAGCACATGAATCTTGTGTCCGGAGCACCCAAAAAATTTTTTGTCAAAAAACTTTATATGGATTTCTATAATGAGTTGGGGAAGCTCCACGTATATTCACACCATTTTTAACGTTTATTTCCGTATTTGCATTCTTTTTTAGGAATTACACAAGTTTCTTGATTATTCCTGTGTTATCACCCATGGATCTGGCTCCCCGGAGCACCCGAAAATTTTTTCTAAAAACAAATTGTGAGTACCTCCATAAGTTGGGGAACCACCACTTATACTTACACCCTTTTTTTAACTTCTAATTCTGCATTTACAAGCTCTTTTTAAGGAATTTGGCACCCTGGAGCACTCAAAATCTTTTCTTAAAAAAATTATGAGGAACTCCATAATGAGTTGGAAACCACCAGATATACTTAGACCATTTTTAACGTTTATTTTTGCATTTACATTCCCCTTTTAGAAATTACCTGAAATTCTCAAATTTTTTGTGTGCATAGCCCATGATCTGCCGCTCCACCCCATACCCCTCCCGAAGCACCATAAAAGTTTTTTCTCAAAATTAACCAGATTCCTCCATTTTTCGTGTGCTAATGGCACCATGGAGCACCCAATTTTTTTTCAAAAAAACTTTGTAAGGATCTACATAGTGAGTTGGGAAACTACCACGTATACTCACATCATTTTTAATGCTTATTTATGCATTTACAAATTCTTTTTAGAAATTATTCAAATTCCTTGATTTTTCGTGTGCTACCCCATGGATCTGGCGCCCCGAAGCACCCGAAAATTTTCTCTCAACAAAATTTATGCAGACCTCCATAATAAAATTTATGAGGACCTCCATAGTGAGTTGGGGAACCACGTATGCTCACACCATTTATTTAACACCTATTTTCTCATTAGACCCTATATTAGAGATTACCCAAAGTTCTCGACTTTTCGTGTTTTATAGCCGATGGATCTGGCGTCCTGGAGGACACAAGAAAAAAATTCTCAAAAAACTTAATGAGGACCTTTATAATAAATTGGGGACCCACCACTTATACTCACAACATTTTTAACACATATTTTCGCATTTACATGCACTTTTTAAGGAATAACCCAAATTCCTCGATTTTTTGTGTTTTGTAGACCATGGATCTAGCGCCCCGGAGCTCCCAGAAGTTTTTCTCAAAACATTTTATGAGGACGTCTATAATGAGTTGGAGAACCTTCACGTATACTGACACCATTATTTACACCTTTCGCATTTTCAGACCTTTTATTAGGAATTACCTTGATTCCTCGATTTTTGTGTCATATCCCATGGATTTGTGGCCCGGAGCATGAAAAAAAAAAGAATTTCTTTAAAAAACTTTATGAGGAACTGTGTATTGATTAGAGAACCACCTCGTATACTCACTCCATTGTTTAACGCCTATTTTCGTATTTACAGACCCTTTTTTATGAATTGCCCAAATTTCTTGATTTTCCGTGCTACTCAATGATCTGGCAACCCGGGACCCAAAATAATTTTCTAAAAAAGATTCTATGAGGACCTCCATAATGAGTTGGGGAACCACCACGTTTACTCACACCATTTTTATAACGTCTATTTTTGAATTTACAGGCCTTTTTTAGAAACTACCCAAATTTCTCGCTTTTTCGTATAATATAGCCCATGGATCTAGCGCCCCGGAGCTCCGAATTTTTTCTCAAAAAAAATTATGAGGACCTCCGTAATGAGTTGAGGAACCTCCACGTATACTCACACTATTTTTAACGCCTATTTCGCATTTACAGGCCCCTTTTTAGAAAGTATCCAAATTCCTCAATTTTTCATGTGCTAAATATAGCCCATGGATCTGGCGCCTCGGAGCATCTGTAATTTTTTTCTCAAAAGACTTTATTAGTACCTCAGTAATGAGTTGGGGAACCACCACACATACTCACACTATTTTTTTAACGCTTATTTCTTCATTTACATGCCCTTTTTCGAAATTAACTAAATTTCTCGATTTTTCGTGTGCTATATACCATGGATCTAACGCCTTAGAGTACCCACAAAAATTTTCTCAAAAAACTTTATGAGGACTTCTGTAATGAGTTGGTAATCACCACGTATACTCACAACATTTTTTAACGCCTATTTCCGCTTTTACAGACCCTTTTTTAAGAATAACCCAAAATTCTCGTTTTTTGTGTGCAATATAGCCCATGGATCTGGTACCCCGGAGCACCCGGAAATTTTTTTCTCAAAAAATTTATGAGGACCTCTATAATGAATTAAAGAAACCACCACGTATACTTACATCATTTTTTTAACTCCTATTTTCGAATTTACAGGCCCCCCTTCTTTGGAATTACCTAAATTCGTCGATTTTTCATGTGCTACCCATGGATCTGGCGCCCCAAAGCACTCGGAAATTTTTCTCAAAATACTTTATGAGGACCTTCGTAATGTGTTGGGAACAACTACATATACTCACACTAATTTTTAACGCCTATTTCTGCATTTACATATTTTTTTTAGGAATTACCCAAATTCCTTGCTTTTTTGTATGCTATAAAACTTTATGAGGACCTCCGTAATGACTTTAGGAACTACCACATATACTCATACATATACTCATAACATTTTATAATGCATATTTCCGCATTTACAAGTCACTTTTTAGGATTTATCCAAATTTCTCGATTTTTTTCATGTGCTATAGCTCATGGTTTGGCGCCCTAAAGCATACAAAAATTTTTCTCTCAAAAAATTTTATGAGGATCTCCGTAATAAGTTGAGGAACCACCACACATACTCACGCTATTTTTAAACACATGTTTTCACATTTACAAATCCTTATTAAAAAATTACTCAAATTTCTCAATTTTTCATATGTTACAGCTGATGATTATAGTCTCTGTTTTAGTTACAAATATTTAAAAAATGGTTAGAAACTAAGTGCTATATTATTAAAAGTCATGACGGCAAATATTCTTGTGAAGCTTACTTTTGGTCGTGAGTACTAATTTAAATTCTGTACTCTTTTGTTAATTATAATGTGCGTGTATTTTTGAAAATTTTTGTAGTTCAAGTGTACATAAATGTTAAAAGTTTTCCAATTTGACTTCACAAATTCTTTTAGCACCCATCTCTTTTTAAAATTAATTAACCTAAATTTGACCGATTAACTATTTTAAACGGATCTTAAAAGATGTCTTATACCTTCCCTTCAGAATAAATTAGAACCCTTACCTAGAATCATATAAAGTTAGCATAATTTAGTAAAATAGGTGTCCTAATTCACCTTTTAACATAATTAGGTGGCGATTCTTTAAAACAGAATCAAGATTCACCAATATGTTGTACACAGTACGAAACTCAAGTTAAAATGAGGTATAACAATCTGTTCTTTGTTTCTTAGTTAGTGTTTTTGTGTTCCTCTTAAGATTGTAATAAAGTACACACCAGATAATCAAACATGATAACTTTCCACCATGTCTGATTCTCTTTATGCCGTTGAGTCCTGTGTCTAAAACATAATAAAAGAATCTTCAAATAGAACTGTCATTTTCTCACTTGGTAGACCTATTTAACCGTAGCTCGAGTTCATCTTGTTAAAAATTGACCAAACAAGAAGCACCTAATTAGTATCGTGGCGAGGCATTAGCTTCAGCTTCCAATGCTTAAGGGGAAAAGAGTCCCAAAGACAGTTTGTTTCTGTAGACTGTAGTAAACTTCACCTTCTCAAGGACCTACAACAACTTGATCTTCCATAACTGAGATACCAAAAGCAGACTCGTAGCCACAGCTCAGACATCAAATGTGTTGACACACCGTGCTCTCTTGCATGGCTGGCCATAATCTCACCAAAGCCACCAAGCTCCAAGGTTCTGTAATAAAGCGGACAGTTACTTCAGTGGCGTGAGTTGCCAAAGGGATTCAAAACAAAATAAAGAAACAAAACACACGAAGAGCTAAAAAGCCACTAGAAACTATGGCTAGCACGAATTGACCTGCTAAGTCAGAGAATTTGAACCCCCTTTATCACTGAACTGAGCTTTTGGTTTGTGTTAGGGGGATTCAACATCTAATATAGATACACAAAACAAAATTTTGTTCCTATATACAGAGTTATTTTCTGAAGGGGATTTGGATAAATCCTCTTTGATCAGCACATGTTATTAACTAGCAGATAACCTATGTTTTCAAATAATGCTGAAGTACATCATAATTACCTAACAAAATGAAGGAAAGATGACAACACTATGGAACATCAATATTTTGCTACTAATGCAGTGTTAACTTGCAAGGAAAAGAATGTACAGTTCAAGTCTATCTTAAGGACAAAGAGAAGGAGTAACCTTTTTCAATTTGTGGGATATGGATGGTCCCCAGTAACCCTTTGTGGTTGAGTTTTCCAAAGCAACGCCTGCCCGAATCTGGTGAGGGAAGAGAGATGAGATAAGTACCACTCACTAATATACTTAGACGAACATTTAAAGGTTACAAGCACTTTAGAGTTTTGAGGCACAAGGCTAATTAGGAGACTTGAGAAATAGTAGTATCACGAGCAGGTTCAAACATGTGCCAGAATATTCTATTGAAGAGCGATCTTACTGAGAATCTCAGAGACCAAACCACAATATCATGCCTGGAAATGGTACATGTCGATATCTACTTTATCCAGAATTTGAGCAAGACCAATTAAGAAATCTTGGGAGAAAGAAAAGAGAAAAGTACAGAGCTTTCTTTCCTCATTGGGCACTTCATGTCCTAGTTTGCACCCCATAGAGATCATATACAAAAATAAGATTCACATAAATAAAGAAGTCAAAAGATAAAGTGTACCTAGACAAAAAAGGGGAGTACACCAGACACTGAGGTTTTATGTCCTCACTTCTACTTCAAAAGAAGCATAGTTCGGTATAACCATGTGAGTAGGGCAAGAGCTCCTCCACCTCAATTCTTGAGCTTGAACGTCTCACTTTCCTCAATCTAATGTGTTCTGATTCAACCTCGGCCAAAAACATACTGAAAACAGGTCTATGATCTGAAAATCTAGACTCCCCACGGACATAAGACAACTGTTGGAGACCCCCACCATGCCACAAAATACGATCACACCTTCAGATGGAGATTGTACAGATTAATTCTAGACTTGTATATAAATCCTGATCCTCCACTAGATATTTTGATAAACTGTATAGAGATTTTAGATTGAGAATATATGTTCTTTTTGGTAGTAAAAAAAAAATCACTTACCATGCAGGTGTTCTACGCTTGTCCTTTGGTTGCATGTCATCAACAGAATACCTATCTGAATTCCTAGAATATTTATATGTTGGTGGGAAATATATCTTTCCTTCTTTCCATCCCTCAAAAACTCGACCACGTCTCTGTTCTAACCTCAGCTGTAAGGAAACAGAAAACAAAATCAGTTGATTATTGCCCTATGACATTATTCAAGTGAAAGAAATTTCAAGCATGAAAGTGGGGAAAAAACACAAGATTGCAAGGAGACCTGGTCATTTCCCAACAATGCTCTCCAGTTTTGCATCTCAACAATTGCTTTTGCAGAACGATAAGAGAGTGCAATTCGATAGTTCAGATCCCCAAGCCAAATAATCCGGCTGAAGAGAATTGGAAAATCATCAGAAAATGGATGCATTGGATAATCTCAGATGAAACGAATTTATAACCTAATCATGGTTGTACATGTAAGCAACTACATTAAACTCAAGCCTTTCCATCATTTTCATTTTTCAGTTAACCACATGAAACAGCAATAGAAATTATTCCAGAAAGTAAACAGCCTTCTTACTCGTGCTCAAGAATAGTTTCTGGTGACTTCTCTTCATCCACACGACTAACTTGCGGAAATCTTGTCTTCTTTAGGATCTCCATGACATCAGAATTTCTGCGCAACTCATCACCCTCTTTCTGACCAGAGGTTAAGTGAGTGCAGACAAAGCAAAAGCTTGTTTGATGCAACTGCATACTCATTGAAATAGATCCCTACAAAACCAAATATGGGATGGTACATCATGCCAAATTTTTCTCTTTCAAGTCAATATGTGGAAATCTCTCAAGTTAGACAAAACATAACCAAGCTCTTTTCAACTTAGAATTACCTTATTCCTAAGGTACCCCATCAACCCTCTGCCAACACATGATACTTTCAGATTCCGAACATGTTCCCTCAAATCACCCCGCACCCATACGGTGAGAAAAATACCAACCATTTGTTTACTTGCTGCTAAACAGTAGGTTGAATTTCGGGGCATTCTATAACCATCTTCCGCAGGAGCATACCCTCTATTCGTTACAGGTGAAAACGAATCGGTAGGTGAATCTCCAGGTCCATACTCATCATCTGATGAGCCCCATCTGGAGACATCACTTGGCCTTTGTCCGCAGGAATAGTCACTAGGCCTATGACCAGATGAATAATCACTTGGCCTATGAAAAGAGGAATAGTCACTTGGTCTGCGAGAAGATGAAAAGTCACTTGGCTTCTGCTCCCTATTAGGATCAAAATCACTAGACCTATGTCCAAAAATTACACGATCACAAACACTGTATCGTCCATCCACACAAAGTTGCGAGATTGATGGATCATTTTCCATGCTTCCACACTGAGGTGTCTGAACTGACCGACGATGAGAGAAGGATGATGTTTTGTATCTATTTGACCCCTCAAAGTCAGCATTCCACTCGGCAATTGGAACAGGAGAAGAAGAGTAGCAACCATAACCTCCACTAGTATCAGGACCGCTGTTTAGTGTCTCCCCGATCAAAGCGATCCACTTTTTAGCAGGGCCACTGTCTTCGGCTCCCAGGATATTACCAGCATTTAAAGGAACAATTTCCTGAAATCTGAAATGTAATAACAACAACATTTCAGTCAACCATGGTAAAATGTCACCCAAGATAATGTTTCAGTCAACTGTGGCATATGAAAATTTTTGTAAAGGAATAGATGAGAAACAACTCTGAAAGCTCATACCCAAGCACATAAATATCTGCAGGGGGTGAAGAATGAAGCCATTCATCTAGATTCAAATTGCTCAGCGGCGATTCTCCACCCACATTCCATGTAGACACAAAGAGTCTGAAATAAAGCGAAAAAACATTCATGTAGTGAGTAGTGAACTATAAAGCAAAAAGAGACAAAATCTGAAATATCTATCAAGAAGACAAACCTATAATCTTGTACATTTATAATCTTAGGGCGATCAAGACTAACACTCCCCCGTGGGAGATGCTCCATACCCCTGGTTGATTTCTCTGCTCATTTGAGAGGGCAAAGAGACTAGAATTAACTCAAGTCACATAAGAAGAATCTCTTAAATACTACATAGGGTATTATAAGGATTTGGAATATTAATCGTGCCACTAACCTGTTTTGGTCTTCTTGATTGCGCAATGTTCCCACTCCGAGATGCTTGTTCTCCGCTCATAACTTCCTAAAGAAGAGAAGATCAACATTAGTTCCGAATTGAAGAGTTGGTAAAAAACTATAACTTATAACAATTTAAACAAATCACAAAAATTGGAAACGGCCTATTGCACAAATCATGGGTTCGAGCTATGGAGACCGTCTCTTCAAGAAATGCATAGTAAGGCTGCATACAATACCCTCGTGAAGTTGTGATCAGCCCCTCTCCGAACCTCGCACGTAGCAGGAACTTAGTACACCGACTGAGTTTTCGCAAAATTAGGAACGATTATGTATAACTTTATCTTAAGGGGAGAGACCCATCAATTTCTACTGGAGGTAAAGACAGTGAATAAATACAATTTCAATATGAGACAAAACCTTCACTAATCACCAAAAACATGTGCTGCAGACAGAAATAACTATCCATCACGCAAAGTTTTAACACAAGAATAAAACAAAATATTCTATTTAGAATGTCACTCAACTAATAGTTAGTATCTCAAAAAACCGTCTTTACTCTTGATTCCAATTTTCTTAAACAAAGAAAGCGATTTTCTTAGCGTATCAGTTGAGTGACCATACGAAGATTCGACTAAATTTTGTAAGTTACAATCTACTAGTTTTAGTCACACAGAAGAAAAAACCCAATTCAGAATAAACATTTCAACCCCTCAAAAGAAAAAGGGTAAAATACAGATTCATAAACAAATAAGATGCTGACCTCCATAAACAGATTCATCAGATTCAAATTCTACAGCTTTTCCCTTTGAACTGAACCATTTCCTAACCAATTTTCTGGACCAAGACAGCTTCAGAAATCAAAGGGCAAAAATGTCAGAAATCAAAGTACAAAACCCCAAAAATTGCATTTTCCAAAGTAAAATGAAAGCAAAAGGAGAAAAGGGGTTGTGATATAAGTATTCACCTTGCTTTTCTTTGAATACTCATCCCTCATTGCATCACTCTTCTTTCAAATTCTGAATTATATATTCAGTTCACTCAATAAAATCAAAATCTTGAAAACCTTCTTCTTCTTCTTCTACTTCTAGCTACTTCAATTTTTGATCAGTAAATGAAATCAAATAACATAAAAAGATAGCAACTTTATAGGCAATATTCATTATTTTTTGGAAAAATCATTAAATATACACATTGCATTCATTTTATAGGAGAAGAAATTAAGCAAATGAGACAATCACTTTAAATTTAGCAGAAGAAAGAGAAAAAATGGATGTATATAACAGAGTAAAGTGCAAAGTCCAACTGTTTTATTCTCCATTTATTTCTCTAATTTTAACTTTTTGACTCGGAGTTAAAGAAATTTTTTAAATATTCATAATATATTAAATTAAATTTTGACTCGAGATTTTATTAATTTTTAAATATTTAAAATATGTCAGATATTGTCTAATCTTATAATTATAAATATTTGTATGAAAAAAAATAAAATTAAGGAATTATTATTTTTTTAAAAATAAATTAAAAAAAAAGTAAGATAAGTAAATTGAAACTTAAGGGGTATATCTTTTTCCACCTTTCATGTTTTAGTGTGACACTTCTATTCATAGTCTATTTTTAAAGAAAGTAATTTTTTTAAATACAAAAATAATGCTAATTTTTTTTAACATAATTTTTTAATAATAAAAAGATGTCATGACATATTTTTAAATGTTTTTAGATCTAATCAAATATAAAGAAAGTAGTTGTCAATTTTGATTGTTTTCTTTTGTTTGTGTCTGATATTTATATTGAAGTTGGACTATTTTGAATTCACAATGTGTAGTTCTTCATTCGGAAAAAATTTATAAATTATTATGCCTAAACTTGAAGTCAAGACATATGATTAAGAGAAAAACGATATTATTTGTTAATGATTCTCACATCAAATTATTCTAAAAAAAATAATGTTATGATTGTCACATCAAAATGGATGGTTTTATTGAAGCTTTACTGTATGAACAAACATATTGTTGCAAATTACGTCAAATATTATTAAGAGAATCATATATATTTTCGGTATAAAACAAAGTTAAAATAAAAGAATGAAAAAAGTAGGCAAGGCTGGATGGCCAAATAAGAAGGGACAAGACAAAAAGACAATTGTGATGGTTAAAACGATAAAACAACCTGGTCAGCTGCCAAGATTCAAAGAGATCATACTTTATTTTTAATATATATTATAACCTTGACTAATTTAGATTTGTATAACATCAAGCTTATTTAAGAGAAAAATGTGTTTCAATAGGATTATTGCTTTATATCTTCAGGTCTAATGATCGAACATGATCTCTGATTAGAAGTGAAGAAATCCTATCCATTCTGTCACAATTCGTTTTTTTTCTTTTCTTTTTTTGATGACCAGGGAAATTCGGAGTCGTTACCCTTTGAGTGCAAACAGGGTAAAAGTTCCGCTCCTATGCAATAGCTCGCAAACCACATAGGAGAGGTAATCCGCATAAGGCAAGTCCGGTGCGACGAGCTCGACCCAGACCCTGAAGGCAAATTCCTTGCTTTCGCCGGCTAGGAATTTCGAACTTGAGACCTCAAACATGGAAATCCCAAGCCCAAACCAATGTCACAACTCTTATTAATATATTTCTTTTATATCATATGTTATTCTTACTTATATTTTAATTTTTTTAATAGCCTCTTACTTTTGGACTTTCTTTTGCATTAGGCTTTTTTTAATATGTTGTGCAAGGAATGGTTTAGAGAAAGGTATTGTCGATATTGAATCCATCCCATTTTTTAGTCAACTTTAGCTATTCAATTGGTACAAACAATTGTTAAAAAGGAATAGTAATTGGAGTTGAAAATAAAAGATTTGGTAGTTGGCAAATTGGTAAGATTTGCAACCATTCTTGACTTTGCTATGTTTACATATGTCATTAGTGACATAGACATGGTTTTATCCTTCTATAAATAGAGCATTCTTGCTCATTTGTAGAACACACCAAGTTAGAGAGAAAAACCATTTTGAGAGCAAAGTGAGGTATTCCATAGACTATACAAGAAAATAGTCTGTGAAGAAAAATAGAGTGTGAGCGATATTTTAGTAAGACGGAAACCAAAAGAGTGTTGTTCCTTTTGAGTGTGTAGTAGTCACTTTGAGTATTGTATTCGTGACTACACAGTGTAAAATTCCTTACTATAGTAATATCAATTGCTCCTCTTAGTCCGTGGTTTTTTCCCTTATTCAGAAGGGTTTCCACGTAAAATTCTTGGTGTCGTTATTTTCTCATTTTATTTCCATTACTTTTACCATATATACTTTTGTGCTTGTCCGCGTTTTCCCAACAAACTGGTATCAGAGCCAAGGTTTTATCTGAGTATGCTCTGTGGTTGCAGCACAGTCTGAACTTCCACATCAGAAAAGATTTACTTTGATTTGCGATAACTATATTTTTTGGGGAAAACAATGGAAGCCAACACAAGTAGAATGGTTACTTTGAATGGTGTTAATTATGCCATTTGGAAGGGAAAAATGGAAGATCTGCTTTATGTTAAGAATTTTTACAAACCAGTATTTACCACTGTAAAGCCTGATAATAAAACAGATGAAGAGTGGAATCTGTTGCATAGACAGGTCTGTGGATTCATTAGGCAATGGGTCGACGATAATGTGTTGAACCATATTTCTGGGGAAACACATGCTCGAACCCTATGGGAGCATCTTGAAAGTTTGTATGCTCGAAAGACTGGCAACAACAAAATGTTCTTAATAAAGCAGATGTTGAGTTTGAAGTATCATGATGGTTCTCCGATGACAGACCATCTGAATAATTTTCAGGGGATAATGAACCAATTATCTGCTATGGGCATCAAATTTGATGAAGAAATTCAAGGCTTGCTTCTACTTGGTTCCCTACCAGATTCATGGGAAACATTTAGAACGTCATTGTCAAATTCTGCTCCGGATGGTGTGATCTCTATGGATTCCGCCAAGAGTAGTGTCTTGAACGAAGAGATGAGAAGAAAAACTCAAGGTTCCTCTTCGTCGGATGTCCTGATAACTGGCCCCAGGGGGAGAAATAAAACTCGTGGTTCTCAGCATAGAGAACAAAATAGGAGCAAATCCAAAGGCAGACTTAAGGATATTGAGTGCTATCATTGTGGCATGAAAGGGCACACAAAGAAGTTCTGCAGGAAGTTGAAGAGGGAGAACAAAAACAAAGAGGAAACTAAAGAAGATGGCAATGAAAATTGCCTAGCCACCGTCACCACCGAAGATCTTGTTACCGTTCTTGATGCAAACATGATAAATATTGCTTGTGATGAGTCAAGCTGGGTTGTGGACACTGGTGCCGCATCTCATGTGACATCAAGGAAGGATTTTTTCTCTTCCTACACTCTTGGTGATTTTGGAACCTTGAGTATGGGTAATGAGACTGTTTCTAGGGTGGTTGGTATTGGTACAATTTGTTTGGAAACTAGTGTTGGAACTAAACTAGTTTTGAACAATGTGAAACATGCTCCTGATGTTCGTCTGCACCTAATTTCTGTTGGTGTTTTAGATGATGAAGGATATGTTAGTACCAACGGTGATGGAAAATGGAAGCTCATTAAGGGTTCCTTGGTTGTGGCTCGTGGTAACAAACGTCGTGGTCTATACTGGACTACGGCCTCTGCTTGTGTTGATATGGTGAATGCGGTTGAGAGCGATAGCTCTTCAACATTATGGCACAAGAGGCTTAGCCACATTAGCGAGAAAGGACTTAATGTTCTAGCCAAGAAGAAATTATTGTCAAATTTCCAAAGTGCTAAATTAGAAAAATGTGAGCACTGCTTGGCTGGTAAACAAAATAGAGTTTCCTTTAAGTCCTACCCTCCTTCGAGAAAGACAGAGTTGCTTGAGTTAGTGCACTCTGATTTATGTGGTCCAATGAAGACAAAGACATTGGGTGGTGCACTTTACTTTGTCACTTTCATTGATGATTGCTCGAGAAAACTTTGGGTCTATGTCTTGAAGACTAAAGACCAAGTGTTAGGTGTCTTTAAGCAGTTTCAGGCTTCAGTTGAAAGAGAAACTGGAAAGAAATTGAAATGTATTCGTACTGATAATGGTGGTGAATATTGTGGACCATTTGACGAATACTGCAAGCATCAAGGTATTAGACACCAGAAGACTCCTCCCAAGACTCCTCAGCTTAATGGTTTGGCTGAGAGGATGAACAGGACCTTGATGGAAAGAGTTAGATGTTTGCTTTCTGAAGCAAAGTTGCCAAACTCATTTTGGGGTGAGGCTTTATTGATCGCTGCACATGTTATTAATCTATCTCCTGCTGTTGCTTTGCAAAGTGATGTACCAAATAGTGTTTGGTATGGAAAGGATGTTTCCTATGACCATTTGAGAGTATTTGGTTGCAAAGCTTTTGTACATGTGCCGAAAGATGAGAGGTCAAAGTTAGATGCCAAGACAAGGCAATGCATCTTCATTGGATATGGCCTAGATGAATTTGGTTACAGGCTATATGATCCAATTGAAAAGAAACTTGTGAGAAGCCGTGACATTATTTTCATGGAGAATCAAACAATTGAAGATATTGACAAAGCGGAGAAGGTAGAATCTTCAAGTTTTGATGGTATAGTTTATCATGATGAAGTTCCTCACACAAGTGTGCATGATGTTGTTGGGTTTGATAATCATGGTGACGCCCAGAATCATGTATCGAATCAACATGTTGATGTTGATAATAACAATGATATTGTTATTGATGATCCTGTTGCTCATGAAGTTGTGGACGAATCAAATATTCCGCTTCGGAGGTCCACAAGACAGCGGTTTCCTTCCTCCCGTTATTCACCCAATGAGTATGTGTTACTCACTGACGGGGGAGAACCTGAATGTTATGAGGAGGCCATGGAAGATGAGCACAAGAATCAATGGATTGAAGCCATGCAAGACGAGATGAAGTCTTTGCATGAGAACCACACTTATGAGTTGGTAAAATTGCCCAAGGGCATGAGAGCTTTGAAGAACAAGTGGGTGTTCAAAGTTAAAGTTGAAGAACACAACTTGAAGCCCAGGTACAAAGCTAGATTGGTTGTTAAAGGATTCGGTCAAAGGAAAGGTATTGACTTTGACGAAATATTTTCTCCTGTTGTGAAAATGTCCTCGATTCGCACAGTTCTAGGTTTGGCTGCTAGTCTTAATTTAGAGATTGAGCAGATGGATGTGAAGACGGCTTTCCTTCACGGTGACCTAGAAGAAGAGATTTATATGGAACAACCTGAGGGCTTCAAAGTAGATGGTAAAGAAAATTTTGTATGCAAACTTAAAAAGAGTCTCTATGGCCTAAAACAAGCTCCCAGACAGTGGTACAAAAAGTTTGAATCTGTTATGGGGGAGCAAGGCTATAAGAAGACTTCTTCAGATCATTGCGTATTTGTACAAAAATTTTCTGACAAAGATTTTATCATCCTTTTGTTGTATGTGGATGATATGTTGATTGTGGGCAAGAATACTTCCAAGATTGACGAGCTGAAGAAAGAGTTGTGTAAGTCTTTTTCTATGAAAGACTTGGGTCATGCCAAGCAAATTTTGGGCATGAGAATTACTCGTCTTAGAGATAAAAGGAAGATTTATTTGTCCCAGAAGAAGTACATTGAACGCGTATTGGAGCGCTTCAATATGAAGAATGCGAAGCCTGTGAGTATACCTCTTGCTGGTCATATGAAGTTGAGCAAGAAGATGTGTCCTACAGCTAGGGAGGAAAAAGAGAACATGGCCAAAGTTCCATATTCCTCCGTTGTCGGAAGTCTAATGTATGCAATGGTGTGCACTAGACCTGATATTGCTCACGCAGTTGGTGTTGTCAGTAGATTTCTCGAAAATCCGGGAAAAGAGCATTGGGAAGCTGTGAAATGGATACTCAGGTATCTTAGAGGAAGCTCAGATGAATGCTTGTGTTTTGGAGCATCAAATCCAATCTTGAAAGGCTATACAGATTCTGATATGGCAGGTGACCTTGATAACAGAAAATCCACTACTGGATATTTGTTTACTTTTTCAGGGGGAGCTATATCATGGCAGTCAAAGTTGCAGAAATGTGTTGCACTATCTACAACTGAAGCTGAGTATATTGCGGCTACTGAAGCCGGCAAGGAGATGATATGGCTAAAGCGATTTCTTCAAGAGCTTGGTTTGAATCAGATGGAGTATATTGTCTATTGTGACAGCCAGAGTGCAATAGACTTGAGCAAGAACTCCATGTACCATGCAAGAACAAAACACATTGACGTCAGATATCATTGGATTCGTGAGAAAGTGGAGAATGAATCATTTCACGTCAAAAAGATTCACACAAGTGAAAATCCTGCAGATATGCTGACCAAGATGATACCGAAAGACAAGTTCGAGTTATGTAAAGAACTTGTGGGTATGAGCTCTTTCTAAAGAAGTTGAAGATACCTTCTTCCAGTAAATGGGACTGAAGGGGGAGATTTATTGAATCCATCCCATTTTTTAGTCAACTTTAGCTATTCAATTGGTACAAACAATTGTTAAAAAGGAATAGTAATTGGAGTTGAAAATAAAAGATTTGGTAGCTGGCAAATTGGTAAGATTTGCAACCATTCTTGACTTTGCTATGTTTACATATGTCATTAGTGACATAGACATGATTTTATCCTTCTATAAATAGAGCATTCTTGCTCATTTGTAGAACACACCAAGTTAGAGAGAAAAACCATTTTGAGAGTAAAGTGAGGTATTCCATAGACTATACAAGAAAATAGTCTGTGAAGAAAAATAGAGTGTGAGCGATATTTTAGTAAGACGGAAACCAAAAGAGTGTTGTTTCTTTTGAGTGTGTAGTAGTCACTTTGAATATTATATTCGTGACTACACAGTGTAAAATTCCTTACTATAGTAATATCAATTGCTCCTCTTGGCCCGTGGTTTTTTCCCCTTATTCAGAAGGGTTTCCACGTAAAATTGTTGGTGTCGTTATTTTCTCATTTTATTTTCATTACTTTTACCATATATACTTTTGTGCTTGTCCGCGTTTTCCCAACAGTCGATTGTTCTCCTTGTTTAGCTTTCACAAAGAAGATGATCTACCAATATGACTTTGTGGTAGAATAATCGAGATCCTTCAATTTGTTAAATAGATATTTCAAATTTTAATCAATGAGAGGATTTATTTTTTATCAAAAACACTATTTAAATTTAATCAGATCTCTACGAAATATATCGAATAGGAGGTTAAAAAAGATGAGAGCACGGTGTGGATGGACCGGTGAAATATTGTAAGAAGAAAAGTAAAAGAGGAATTAATTAAGTTTTATGATGAGGTTGAACCATGCGGCATGCACGGTGAAATAGACAATATGCAACTTTAATCTAATCATATTGTTTTGTAGGGTATATATCCACCTCTACATGTCAACAATTAATACATGATCAAGTATGATACAATAAATATATCCAAATCTAATTAACCAAAAGGGACTAAAATGTAATAATTATTTCTTGTCTATTAATCTAATCAATGCAGTCACTAGACATAATAATTATATAAAAACTGAAAAATATAAGCATGGAGAAACTTTAACAAACGTCATGCATTTAATTAATACGACAGATATGCTTTGTTGAGTTGGTGTAGTGTTATTGTTACTCTTTAATGCAATTCAAAATATATGTGTGATTGAATAATTTGAGGTTGAGAATAGCTAATGTCCCATTTAGAGAAAGAGTACATAGCTGTCTCAATTTAGGTTGTTGGGGTCTATGTATATCCTTCTCATACAAGAAGCTAATATTTGTGGGGTGATGTATGCAATTGTACTAGAGTATTTGACTTGGAAAATCTTGTGGATTTGGAGCTTCCTACATAGGAATTAATTATCAATGATCAAATTTAATCGTAATTTCAATATGGAATGACATTATAATATAATTAGAAGGAAATTTCATTTCACTTGCGTATTATTTTCATTGTTATAGTAAGGAAGAAGAACGAGTTGTCTCTCATCACATAGTTGAATTCTGTATTTTATTCTCATAATAAATAAATGAAGCGGTAGATGCATAATTTGAAGATTAAGTACCTCCAATATTATTATCTTAACTTCATATCTGGACCCGTTTGGCCCAAAAATATTTGGAAAAAATCTTGAGAAGTGGTGTTTGATCATATACCTTGGCGAAGTATTTCAGATTCTTGAATACTAGAAAAAATTAGTAATTGAGCCAAGTTTTAATATTTGGGAATTTTAAAAAATTCAAAAATTACCCAAACTTTTATATATTTTTTTAAAAAAATATTCATTATTTATTAATTTCAACTAATATTTGTTATTACATCCTCCAAAAAAGTTTGAAATCTAATTTGAGCGATAAAATTGAGAAAATGGAACAATTTGTGTTTTATGGATATAATTATAGTTGAATCAGTGACAAGTTTGAATATGCAATTATTGTATTGTTTTGACTAGATTGTTATTTTGTTATTGTTGATTGTTATCAATTATATAATAAGGTTATTTTTAAACATAACATATTCATTATAAAATGATAATAAACATATGTGTATTTCTAACAATTTTTTAGAACTTATAAGTATAAATCATATTTTTTGAAATAGTCAAATATTTTTGAAAAAAAAATGGATCCAAACTAGAGTCATCAATAGGGACTAGGCCCATTGGGTCGGCCTGGCCTAACCGGGATTTAATAAGATTGGACTAAGATTTTGGAGCCCATTTAAGAAAAGGGTTTTTTAGCCTGGCTTGAATAAGTCTGTTGATTCGTAGGCTTGAGAAATATCGGTAGGGCAGGCCCCTGGGCCAACAAAAATTAATCAAAAAATATAATATAATATTAAAATTTAAAATTAAAGAGAGTCCAAACTCAAAAGTCGATATGTACGATAATAATTTTTTTATTATAATTTATAATTTAATTTAATAATTATTAAAAAAACATATTTTTATAAAAAATGGATTGGCCCGGCTAACATATAACTCACGTACTTGTTGTTTGAACCGATCATTTTCTGCCCCCTACCAAAATGGGCTAACCTGACCTGATCTGTAAAATGTCAAAGTCTGTATGAATTAGTTCGGATGAATAAGGTTATTTTTAACGAAAAATACTTATTATAAAATAATAATAAATTTATGAATATTTTTAATGATTTTTTAAAACTTATAGGTATAAATCATATTTTTTGAAATAATTAAATATTTTTGAGAAAAAATTGGGTCCAAACATACTATGAAACTTCACAAAAAGTTTCATACAAATATAATTGATCAAAAATATTTGAAAACTTAAGGTCAACCGTTAGCTAAATCATGGCTTGAGTTTGACTTTTCGTTACCTTCGGGTTTGTTGGTGTGTGTATACTTTCACGCTCCTAAAACAATTAGAAAATGTGTCAAGTGACAACACATTTCATTTAAACTTAGAGTTAATGAGTAAAACTTAATTCATATATTATCATTATTTTATGAATTTTTTATTTAAACTATACTTAATTCATAAATTATTATTATTTTATAAATTTTATACTTAAATTATCTTGATTTGCCTCTGTTTCTACTTAGACGAATTATTTTTGCTTTTTTTTGTTAAAAACTTTTGAAAATCACTATGAATCTCTCACACATAGTCTTCACTTGGGCATATGTATTCTTACTTTTTACATGTCTAAATCATTACAATCTCACTTTCTACATCTTATCTGCTATTGAGGTCACTCATACCTTGCCCTGAATATATTTGTTTCTTAATTTATTTCTCCTAGTGTGCTCAAACATTCATATGAACATCCTCATTTTCATTACATTCATATTTTGAACTTGTGAATCTTATATCTGGTCAAGTACTGGTTTACTACAAACATCTTATCTAAGTCTTCATGGCATGTTTCTATCCCATTAAATATTGTGTGAGCCTCTACTTCATCCATCTCATTCTAATACAATATTTGATATCATCGTCAATCTCTCTATTTTCTTGAATATTTAATGATCCGAGATACTTGAAGTTTTCTCTCTTTGGAATTATCTATGTACCAATCCTCATTCCACATCTATATCATGCATGTAATGCGTCACTAAACATGCACTTCACGTGCTCTGTCTTGTCATGTTCAATCCAAACCTTTAACTCTATGATCGTGTCTCCAAACTCCTGGTATATCACCGACTTCATCACATATCTCGTCAATTAATATTATGTCATTAGAGAATAACATGCATCATGGTATCCCCCGTTGAATATATATGTCGTGGCAATTCATCCATTAGCAAGGTAAATAAAGACTGACTTAAAGTTGAGCTCTAGTGCAACCCAAACTAGACCGGAAAGAAAAAAATTAAAATTGTATCATACATGTCCTAAATTAATGGACTTTAAGTTACGAATCAACTAGGACAAACTATATACTAAAGTTTATTTAACCAAAAATTTGATTTGACGGTAATCCTTCTTTCTAAGAGTCCTCAGTCCTAGGGTCCTCGTAGCCCATTAGGAAGAAGGGGAACCGAAGCTCTATGTCCTTGAAGAGATGATAAAAGAGAGAAATACCGCTTTACGAGATGAAAAAGACCGCTAGGCTATATCAGGACCCATAAGCCATAAATATTTGTCACAGACAAATAAGATGGAAACCTAACATTGAAAGTTAATTAGAACACTTTACCAGCCAAGTGTAGCTTCAAACACCATGAATGATGAATCCAATAGGTCCCATCATATGAGATATATCATTAAGACTTTGGAAAAAAAATCTTGATGTTATCCATTAATAATTTAAATATCAATTGATATAATAACTACGTAAATGATTTTGGGACAATTATTAATATAAAAATATATAATAACACTTTATATAAACATCGTTAAAGATTCCGGAGTAATTTTTAATGTAATGCATAAATTTAATTATCACTAAATATTTTTACGACAAAAAAGAATTATTGTCACTAAATGTCGTGATTATATATTATTGTTAGGTGGATATCTTCATTAATTGTCAAATTTAATCAAGACCTTATTTGTCCATTGACTTCTTGGTAGAGCTTCTAGAATTAATCAGGTTTCAAGATCCTTTGTAGTTATATCAATTAGTCAAATCACATGAAACATATGCTAATAGAATAGATTTTTTCTTAATTAATTAGGACCACATATAATACGAAACTTAAAAGATGTTTGTAATTATATAATAAAGATTCAATTCCGTTCTAGATTATTGAAATTTGAAATTATTTTATGTTGCATGTATATTCAAATTTTAAATAGATATAAGACTATGACAGTCTACATAAAATAGATCGATTTCTCCGTAATTAATTAGGACCACATATTACATATAATATGAAATTTACAACATGTTGCATATGATTTTATAATAAAGATCTAATCTCGTACTAGATTATTAAACTTTTGAAATTTTCTTGTTCTATATGTATATTCAAATTTTAAACCGATATAAGACTAAAAACAGACCACATAGAATCGATTCCCTTGTAATAACATATAATATGAAACTTAAAACAAATCGACTATAATTTTATAATAAAGATTCAAACTCATACTAGATTATTGAACTTTTTTATTATTTTTTAATTTTACATGTATATTCAAGTTTTAAACAGAATTAAGATTAAGATTTACCAAAATATGTCATGACCTAATTCATTGCTTTGCATATTTAATTATTTATTTTCGAAGTACGCATCATTAATGGACTTCTATTATTATCGTGCTCCACAATGTTTAATTTGTTATCAGAAGAAAAATGTTACTCTTTCCGTTTAGAATTGTTTGTCATGTTACGTTTATCAAAAGTTAATTTGATTAATTTTTAAAGGTAAATTAGATCACATTAATTCGATATTTTTTTTAAAAAAAATAGATATTCTAAAACTATGTGAAAAGTACTATAAATTGCAATTTTTTGCATATTAATATGATGAAAAAATACATCTTAAAATGTTAGTCAAAGTTTTTTATAGTTTGATTCTAAAATTAGGAATCATGACAAACAATACCGGACGGAGAGAGTACATGAAGGGCTTTATAAATATGCTGAATTCAATACGTGTTAGTTACCTATTTTTTGAAAAAAACTATCTAATTAAACAAATATTTCTAATTATATTACAAATTAAATTTTTCTATACTTTAAAATAATTATCTACCTCCCCCCCGGGCGCCCGACCACACTTTCTGCTCCTGCCCCTGTTATGATGGGCCTAGACCAGTTGATAAAGCAGCTCAAAATCGGATCAATTGACTATACGTGGAATTCGGGCTAATAAATAGAAATTTGGGAGAGCAAAATAGGTTTATGAAAATTGTTGAGAAAAATGTCTATCCTCTCATCCCCGTTTTTCTACTTGTGTTCTTTAATTTCTATTTTGTTCTTAAATTCCTTTGTAATTTAAATTACGAGTTAGTGAAATAGATTTGTCGGTTGTTTGAATTTAAATTGAGTTGGTGATAGAATGTATGCCTTCACTTAACAGTAATGGACCAGGTCCCTTACTACACTAATGAGTAAAACAGGAAGTTAAATGCAGTAAAATCAACACAATGATTTTACGTGGAAACCTCCTTGCTTAAGGGAGTAAAACCACGACCTGTCTCACAGGATTTTCAATCGTTTTCACTAATCTTCAAAAGCAAAAGCGAAACATGATTACACCAAACGTAAGAAAGAGTTATCAATCTTACCGTTAAGCAATAGTCCTCTATTGCTTAACAAGCCTAAGTAGAAAAACAATCTACCCACTAAGCTATCCCACCTGGACAACCTAGACTTTGACACAACACACCAATTCCTTTATAGATTCAGGAGTGGTTTACAGTTCAAGAACATGAGAATAAATTCCTAAACAACTAGACGAAGATCTCCAGATGTTGCAGTTGTGTTTCGAATTTGATTCTGCCTTTTTCCTTTTTGTTAGCCTTTACAAGAGTTCTTGAAAAGTTTTTATCAAGTTGCAAAAGCTACCAAAAAGTGTTTAGGAAAGTGTCTTTTGTATTGACAAGTCCCTTTCCTAAACTTCTTTGCCATTGGTTGGAAAGGTCACACTTTCTGACGCCATCGGGAAGTGTGCACCTACTTTCTGTACTATCTCCAGCTGGCAGTCGACTGGCTCACTCTCACGAGAGCCTGGTACCTCTACTAGGTCCCTGGGTTTGTTTCATCTGCAATACTTCAAACAAGACACCTGCAATACTCAAGTAGAAAACCCGGTACCTTTATGAGGTCCCTAAGTTTGTCAAATCATCAAAACTACAAATAACATTTTCCCCCTTTTTGATGATGACAAACAATGATATGATCTGAAATCTTCACCAGAATCGTTCCCCCTGACATTGTATTCCCCCTTTCTGTATATTCCCCTTTTTCTGAATATTCCCCCTTAATGCATGTTCCCCCTTAATGTATGTTCCCCCTTATTTAGCTACTTACAGTTTACTTCCCCCTTTTGGCATCATAAAAAAGATATGCAGTAAACCATTGAGTCAACATAAATACTGAACAAGATCAGAGCAAACAGCAATCAAACAGTAGAGGAAAAGCATTCACAAAAGAAACATAGAAAGAACATCAAAGGAATAAAGTAACCAACATGCCATTATAACATAAATACATTAAAAGCAAACTAAAAATCCATTGACACGATGATTAGCCACAACAAAAAAAAGACACAGGGAGGGATTGATTGACAGTTTAGGAAGAGGGGGGAGTCTTGGATAGGGACTGGATAACAAGAGTGAGTCGTGCATTGGCAGCATCATTATCCTTGATGGCCTTTTCTTGCAGGGCAGTTATCTTCGCCTTCAACTCCTTGTTCTCTTTCTCCAGAGCTTGTACAGCTGAAGAACCAGGTCCCTCACTTTGTGCAGTAAGCAGCTCTGCTTTGAGTACAGCAATTTCAGCCTCTTTACTACTCAAACGCACAGTGAGTTCTTCAGTCTCATGTTTAAGCTGATCCAGGTCCTCAAGAAGTTGAGCCATCTTGCTTTTTGGTAAGCCTCTGCCTTCAATACATTCACATTCAAACAAGGTATGCTCAGAGATAGTTTGTTTAACTGTCCCCACCTTTCCAACACCAAGAGGAATCCGAAAATGCTTGAATACTTCAGTGAGAAAGTATCCATACCCCATTCCATGTACTCCTTTCCTCTCAATAACTGTTTTGTGAATGTGTTCAATCATGAGACTAGGAAGACTTAGAGCCTCAAAGCTGCACAGCATCTCCATTACGTACAAGTCAGCAGCAGTAGCAAGTGTTCTCTTTTCAGTGCGAGGGAGAATCACTTTGTTGACAAACTCGAAGACCAGCTGATAGTCACTCTTCATAATTTTCTTATAGATCCCAGCAACCTTGGTTGTGGGAGTCTTAGAAATCATAGATGCAAATTCTGAAGAGCAGGCTTTTCCCTGCACGGACCGGGTCCCCTCTGTAGGCACTCTGAGGATTTTGCCCAACACTTCCTCATTCAAAGAAACAGCAACATTGTTCACACGTGTGAGGAGACTCCCATCTTCCAGAAATTGAACATTGTAATAGAATTCACGAACCTCTTCTTCATGGAGGATGGGGGATTTCTTGTTGAACAGGTGCAGCCAAGACTGGATCTCCACCATGTCATGCAGAGAGTCCATGCCCGGAAGAGTAATAATCCCCATATCAAACACTCTTCCAGCGAGAACTGCTTGTTTCCTCAGACTATCAACTACTTCTTGCAAGTTGACATTCTCAACTTTCCTGGCTTGAGGACCAGGTTCCTGTGTCCGCTTCCTCTTCCTTTCAGATTTCTTCCCTTTTGACTGTGACTTTTCAACCTTCTTTGTAACCCTTTCCCTTTTCTTTTCTGACTTCTTCTTGTTATTTTTCTTTTCAACCTCTTCTCCAGACAACTCAACCAACTTTTCTTTAGGTATCCTAAAATTTGATACCTTGAAGGTTCGTGCACTTCTGACTGCAGCAGCAGATCGTGCACTTGCCTTCAAGGCATCTACCATCAGTTTTTGTGCAGCAGACCTTGTATTAGGTCGTCTCTTAGGAGTCTCCTCCACGACCTTTTCCTTCCCTTTTCGACTTTCCACCTTCCATTTTAATGATGCTTCCTCACTTGCAGATTCAGATGAAGAGGAAGAAGAATACCGCCCTAAATCGGGGGTTTTATCGAAGATGGGTTGAGAAGGCCTTACCTCTTCTCTTTCCAGGGCGTCAGTATGTTCTGCTCTGACCTCTTCTCTCATCATTGCCAGGCTCTCAATCACAAGTTCCTCACTTGCTGCCAGAATATTTGACTCGGAAGCCCTGTGTTTTGGTAGGTCTCCCTCAAACATGTTGTCAGGCAACATGTCTTCACATGGACCAGGTACTGAAGAAGTGTTTAGATCGATAGAGAAGAAAGGGTTGTCCGGAGTATTTTGTGGAGGACTGGGTGGGGGAGGAAGTCTGGCTTGAGCAGTTGTTGGAGAATAGAATGCAAGGGGCTCAATTTCACTAAGGGCATCCAACATTTTCTTAGAAGAAGATGAAGAGGAAGACATGTTTGTGATACTGGAAGGTTTCGTTTAAGAGCAAAAAGGAAGAAGAGGACAGATTTGGCCTTTGAATTTGATAAGCCTTTTGATAAAAGGAGAGAAATAAAGTTAAGAAACAGATGAGAGTTCCAAAAAGAAAAAGGCCTTTTTTAAAAGAAGTGAAAGGGTGCCAGGTCCTTGATTAGATGCGTCGTTTGAGAGAGAAACGATTGGACTGATCGGTCAGAGCAACCGATGACTGACACGTGGCATTTTTCAACGGTCAAAATTTTAGTTTAAATTTAATGTAAAAATGCTAACCTGGACAGGTACCCGGTACCATGATAGAGTTTAACTTCATTCCTTAATTGTTCTAGTCTCTTCTTTTGCTGATCAGGTCCCTACTGAGAGTATACCTACTAAAGATACAAAAAGAGATCTTGTTCAAATATTTAAAATTCACACAAAGGATACCTGCACAGCAATTTTAGCCATCAAGGGAGTTCCACTGTTTGAGGCTAAAGGCATCACTTGGAGATCAACATCCCCAACTTTAACCGATTCCTCTCAAATTGATCCTTGCTGAGAGCCTTGGTGAAAATGTCTGCAATCTGTTCCTCCGTTGGACAATATGTGAGCACAATATTTCCCTTCTCAACATTATCTCTCAAAAAATGATGTCTAACATCAATGTGCTTTGTTCTCTTATGATGGACTGGGTTCTTTCCCATACTAACAGCACTAGTATTGTCACACATAAGAGGAATTGCTTTGATGTGGATTCCAAAATCTTCTAAGTGTTGTCTGATCCACAATAATTGAGAACAACAGGCTGCAGCAGCTACATATTCAGCTTCAGCAGTTGAAAGAGCCACAGAGTTCTGCTTCTTGGTACCCCAAGAGATAAGTGATGATCCAAGGAAATGAGCCATTCCAGAGGTGCTCTTCCTGTCAACTTGATAGCCTGCAAAATCAGCATCTGCAAAACCAACTAAATCAAAAGTATCACCTGCAGGATAGAAGAGAACCAGGTCCCCTGTTTTCTTCAAGTATCTAAGAATACGTTTTGCAGCCTTCAGGTGTGAATCACGAGGACATGCTTGAAACCTGGCACACATTCCAACACTATACACAATATCAGGCCTGCTAGCAGTTAGATATAACAAGGAGCCAATGATTCCTCTGTACATTGTCTGATTCACAAGGGGATCAGATTCTTCTACTATCATCTTGGAATTTGTTCCCATAGGAGTATCAATAGGTTTAGAATCAACCATATTGAATTTCTTCAGCAGCTCTTTGATATACTTCTCCTGGCATATTGAAATCCCGTTTGATGATTGCTTGATTTGCAGCCCCAGGAAGAATGTCAACTCACCCATCATACTCATTTCAAACTCCCTTCCCATCAGTGATGAGAATTCTTCACAGAGATATTCTGAAGTAGCTCCAAAGATTATGTCATCCACATAGACTTGAATGATAAGCAATTCTTGTTCTCTTTTTAATAGGAACAAAGTATTGTCTATCTTGCCTCTTTTGAAACCATTCTTCAGCAGAAACTTTGACAACCTTTCATACCATGCTCTTGGAGCTTGTTTCAGACCATATAGTGCCTTATTCAATCTGAACACATGATTTGGCAGCTCTGCATCTTCAAAGCCAGGTGGTTGCTTGACATACACCTCCTCCTTGAGATCTCCATTCAGAAATGCACTCTTCACATCCATTTGATACAGCTTGAACCCCATAAAAGCAGCAAAAGCTATTAGGATTCTAATAGCTTCCATTCTGGCAACAGGTGCAAAAGTCTCATCATAGTCAATTCCTTCTTCTTGATTGTATCCTTGCACCACCAGCCTGGATTTATTTCTAGTAATCACTCCATTTTCATCAAGTTTGTTTCTGAATACCCACCTAGTTCCTATTATAGTTCTGCCTTCAGGTCGAGGAACCAGGTACCATACCTTACTTCTTTCAAACTGATGGAGTTCTTCTTGCATAGAATTGATCCAGTCTGCATCACCTAATGCTTCTTTAACATTCTTAGGCTCAATAGATGATATGAATGCTGAGAATGCAACTAGATTTCTTGTTTTTGATCTAGTTTGAATTCCAGAATTCAAGGGAGAAATGAGATTATCAAGAGGATGAGATGAACTATGCTTCCATCCTGACTTTGCAGCAGACTGAGTTTGCAGATCAGCATGATCTTCTTCATCAGGAGTGACGTCATCTTCTGGAGAGTCTGATGTACTCTGGCTGGAGTTTTGAGTAGAACCAGGTACCTTATCATCCTGTTCAACCTCAGCATCCTCTTCAGGTGGACTGTGATTCTGATCGTCACAATCATAATTCAGTTGTTGATCTGCATCAGTTTCAGCACCTTCAATCTTCTTGGATGTTAGCATTTTGAGTATATCATCATCATCATTTGATCCATCATTCTTCAAGCTTCCATTTTCATCAAAAACAACATGAATGCTTTCTTCAATGCATTGTGTTCGTTTGTTGAATATTCTGTAAGCTTTGCTGGATGAAGAATATCCAACAAATACTCCTTCATCACTTCTGGGATCAAATTTTCCCAGATCATCTTTCCCATTATTCAGCACAAAGCATCTGCATCCAAAAGCTCTAAGATAGTTCAGCATTGGCTTCCTGTTGTTGAGCAGTTCGTATGGAGTCTTGTTCAACACAGCTCTTATTAGACACCTGTTGGTAACATGACATGCTGTGTTAACAGCTTCAGCCCAGAAACTTTGAGGAAGATTTGATTCAATAATCATAGTTCTGGCAATGTTCACCAAGGTTCTGTTCTTTCTCTCCACCACTCCATTTTGTTGAGGAGTTCTTGGAGCAGAGAAGTTGTGGCTTGTACCATTTTCCATACAGAATCTATCCAATGTCGAGTTTTCAAACTCTGTCCCATGATCAGATCTAATGCTGCACACAACTTGATTCAATTTGGTTTGAATCATTTTGAAGAAAACCACCAGCTCATCCGCTGTATCTGCCTTTGATCTCAAAAATCTCGTCCAGGTGTATCTTGAATAGTCATCAACAATCACCAAGATGTATTTCTTGCCATTTCTGCTTTGAACCTTCAAGGGTCCACAAAGGTCCATGTGAAGCAGCTCTAAAGTTCTTGATGATGTTACCTGATTCTTGGGCTTGAATGATGATCTGATTTGCTTTCCTTTAACACAAGCTTCACATATTTTATTTTCAGCAAACTTCATTTTGGGCAACCCTCGGACCAGGTCCTTTGAAATCAACTTATTCAATAAAGATGAACTCACATGTCCCAGCCTACGATGCCAGAGATCAGCATTTTCATTTTGAGCACTGAGACATGTTAAGTCATCTCCATGAGAGATTTCCAAGTTTGCCACATACATATTTTTACTTCTGTGTGCAGTGAGAATTACCTTGTTTGTAGTCAAACTCACCACAGTGCATTTTTCAGAAGTAAATTTGACCTCATTTCCTTTGTCACAGATTTGTGACACACTTAGCAAGCTGTACTTCAATCCATCCACATGGTAAACATTGTCAATTGAATCTTCAAGAGATCTTCCTACTTTGCCAACTCCCAAAATGTACCCCTTCTTGCCATCACCAAATGAGACACCTCCTCCTTGGAGGGTCTTGAGTGAGAGGAAGTTCTTTACATCACCAGTCATATGTTTAGAGCAGCCACTATCCATATACCAACATTGACTGCTGCTCCTCTCACTCACCTGCACCAAAAATCACTTGTTAAGCTTGGGAACCCATTTCAGCTTGAGTTCCCAGTAGGCAGACAAAGGAGTGATCAGATAGTTCTTGGTCCAATATGGTAGACTTTGAATCTTTCTAACAAAAGACCTAGGAGCATGAACAGATTTTTTCTTTGAAAATCTGTGAGTTGAGACAGGCTCTGTAGGACCAGGTCTCTCATTTGGTGCATTTTGTCTTTCAGCATAATTAGAGTATCTTTCACATGAGTTTCTCCAATTAACACACTCATTCTTCAAATGTCCATTCTTACCACAATGCAAACACAACAGATTGTCAGACACAAACACATACTTACTATGAGGATTATAAGGAGGACTTATGTTCAGACTTCCTAGTCCTTTCTTATTAAAATTACTCTGATTTGTCACATTTGACAGCAACTTTGAGGATTTGGTCCACTTAAGAGATTTTTCAAGTTCCTCCTTAAGTTTCACAATATCCTGTTCTAATTTGTTATTCTTTTCAAGTGACAACCTGAGATTTGTCTCAGAGTTCTTCAATTTTTCATGAATTTCAGCTTGCAATCCATTTGGCTTTCCATTCAGCTTTTCAGCTTCTTCAGTAAACTGACACAACTGATTCTTAAGTTCAGAGTTATTTAACTCTAGAGACGCCATTCTTGACATTGTGTCTTCAAATTGACCTTTGTTTTCAGTTAAAATTTCAAGTTCAACAATCATGGTATCTCTTTCAGATGTTAACTCTATCACAGAATCTAACATGACTTTTGCCAAGGTTCTCAATTTTTTAAGAGAATATTTATCCAAGTCATTTTTCATGTCAAGAAGAGTTACCTGATTGTCTTCTTCTTCATTTTCTGTGTGTGCCATGAGAGCAAACATTTCATTGAAGACAGTTCCCTCCTCATGCACAGCAACCATTGACACATCCTTTGGCTCATCAGGATCTTCTGAGTCACTAGAAGAATCCCCCCATGCAGCAAGAGCCCTTTTTACAACCATATCAGCAGCAGCTTTACGATCTCTGTTACCAGGTACCAGGTCCCTTCTGTTTTCCTTGTCACCCCTGTGTTTTTGATGTTCCTTGTTTTCATTCTTAAGCAAAGGACACTCTCTGATGAAATGCCCAGATTTTCCACACTTGTAGCAAGTATCACCTTGAGCAGCATTTCGAGTCCCATTAGTTCCCTTTTTATAAATTTTGTTTCTCCTCACAATTTTTTGAAATCTACTAATGAGGTATGCCATATCATCATCATCACTTGAATCTTCATCTGATTTATACTTTAGCATCAATGACTTGTCCTTCTTGGCTTCCTTCTTTGACAAATCATAGTTTCGATTCATCTCATGTGTTTTCAGATTACCAATCAAAGCATCCATAGTCAGCACCTTCAAGTCCTTGGCTTCTGTAATGGCATCAACTTTGCTCTCCCAAGACTTTGGAAGAATTCGAAGCACTTTCCTGACTTGTTTGGTCATGCTTATAGGTTCACCCAGACTTCGCAGCTCATTTGTAATGGAAGACAGCTTGGTGAACATGTCATGTATTGTTTCTCCTTCCTTCATTTTGAAGTTCTCATATTGTGAGGTAAGCATGTCAATCTTAGATTCTTTGACTTGTTCAGTTCCTTCATGTGCAGTCTTCAAGCAATCCCAAATTTCTTTAGCAGACTCACAGGCTGACACTCTGTTATACTCATCAGGTCCTATCCCACAAACCAGGAGAGTTTTAGCTTTGAAACCTTTTTCAATCTTTTTCCTGTCAGCTTCGTCATATTTCTGCCTAGGCTTTGGAACAGTGATAGTCTTCTCTCCATCCTTTTCATCCATCATCGGAACAAATGGTCCATCCAGTACGATATCCCATAACTCGCTGTCTTCAGCCATGAGGTAGTCATGCATTCTAACTTTCCACCAACTGTAGAAATGTCCATTGAAACGAGGAGGTCTGTGTGACGACTGACCTTCTTCGAGATTTAGTGGAGCAGCCATTCTAGAACAATATCACTTCCTTGGTGTTAACCAAATAGGGAGTGCCTGCTCTGATACCACTTGATAGAATGTATGCCTTTACTTAACAGTAATGGACCAGGTCCCTTACTACACTAATGAGTAAAACAGGAAGTTAAATGCAGTAAAATCAACACAATGATTTTACGTGGAAACCTCCTTGCTTAAGGGAGTAAAACCACGACCTGTCTCACAGGATTTTCAATCGTTTTCACTAATCTTCAAAAGCAAAAGCGAAACACGATTACACCAAACGTAAGAAAGAGTTATCAATCTTACCGTTAAGCAATAGTCCTCTATTGCTTAACAAGCCTAAGTAGAAAAACAATCTACCCACTAAGCTATCCCACCTGGACAACCTAGACTTTTGACACAACACACCAATTCCTTTATAGATTCAGGAGTGGTTTACAGTTCAAGAACACGAGAATAAATTCCTAAACAACTAGACGAAAATCTCCAGATGTTGCAGTTGTGTTTGGAATTTGATTCTGCCTTTTTCCTTTTTGTTAGCCTTTACAAGAGTTCTTGAAAAGTTTTTATCAAGTTGCAAAAGCTACCAAAAAGTGTTTAGGAAAGTGTCTTTTGTATTGACAAGTCCCTTTCCTAAACATCTTTGCCATTGGTTGGAAAGGTCACACTTTCTGACGCCATCGAGAAGTGTGCACCTACTTTCTGTACTATCTCCAGCTGGCATTCGACTGGCTCACTCTCACGAGAGCCTGGTACCTCTACTAGGTCCCTGGGTTTGTTTCATCTGCAATACTTCAAACAAGACACCTACAATACTCAAGTAGAAAACCCGGTACCTTTATGAGGTCCCTAAGTTTGTCAAATCATCAAAACTACAAATAACAGTTGGTCTTGTTATTGGGTTTGTTACGTTGGTGCTTTCATTGCTCGTACTCCATGGCTGAGGGCTACCTCAAATTTTCTTGCGAAACCCCATCTGCAATTGTGTTGGATCGCTTCAGTGGTGTTTCCGACCCAATCGTAAGGGTTCACCAGGCATAGCGTTATGTCAATTTTTATGGCTTTTCTAAGAATATGTGGCTTATCTCTTCCTAACCTTTATTTTGACGGAGAAACCCTTACTTGATTTAATTGGTTGTATCGCAATAAGCAATTCTACGACTGAAAGCATTGATAATTAATTGTATCTCTTCCCACTTTCTCTCAATCTCTCCTTTTTCTATTTGATGGTAAATGCAATAGATATATGAATCATATTTTTGATACTAGATACATGTACATGTGCATAATACACTAATTAATGTTATAAATTAAGTGCCTGTATCTAAGTTTATCAATTAATATTTGTATAAAGAATTAGCTTGTTATTGCCTTTTTAAGACCATCAATGTGTGACCTACTTGACGCACTATAGAATATGGACTATGTAGCACATGCGCCACTTCACGTGTCGTGCATACAAGACCTCATAAAGTTTCTTTTTAATATCATAATAAGATTGTTCAAACAACTTTAAATTAGTATAATCCCTTCATAAGTAAAAGCTCCAATACAATAAATGAACGGTCTAATTAAATCGATACACAATCATGTCTTGATTAAACTAATAATTAAGGATAACCTATGAATAAACCCATTCTCAATAAGCACAATCGTCTCCTCTCCACAAATTAACCTAAAATTAATTAAAGCCTCAAAAGCTATAACGATAACATAACTCTATAAATGCCAATGAACATTCAAACTAACATAAACTCATTATATTTAATTCAAACAATAATATTCTCACTTAATTGTGTCGCACAACCAAAAATAAAAATGGGATCCAATAAGGTTATTGCTGTGTTTTTCATCGTTATGGTGACAATGTTTGCATCTTCAAATGTAAATGTTGTTGAGGCACAACAAGAACTTGCATATAAAGAGTGCTATGAAAATGGCATGAAACTTGGTGCGACTGAAGAAAGTGTCAAAAGAGAATGCACAAATATCGTCAAGGACCATAATATGAATGTCTAGAACACATTAAGGAAGTGATATTTTTCATTTTCTAATCTTTTTGGCTATGCTTTTGTCATTGGCTTTTATATATGTTGTTTGACAACAAAAAAAAATGTTAACATAAAGAATAAATTTCAATTATATTTTCCCTTCTTAAAGAATTTTCGTTCTTGTCCATTATATTATTTTATTTTTATCAGAGCCAAAACACTTTATATTTGCAAAGATGAATGATCATTACATCACACACAACAAAAATTAAACAAGCCCTTCGCTAATTTGCGGGGTCTAATCCCTCGATAATAGGAGAGACGGTTTGATAATTCGGTTTGAATTATAAAAAATTCGATTTGGATTTTCAGTGTTCGAATATAAGAAATTACAATAAAAATTCAAATCATATAAGCTCGATTAGATTCAATTCTTTGAGTTTGTTTAGCTTTGTTATATTAATCCATTTTGTGATCGTATAAAGCGAGAGATCTGATATATAAATGTTTTATTTCGATTCAATTGTATACAAGTTCAAATTTTATACATCTATACAAACATGATCATTGATACATACACATACTAGTTACATTTATACAATTATCTAATCATGTGCTTTTATACGAACGAGATGTCTGTCTGTGATTTTATACAAATTTGATGTTGCTTTGCTAAGGAGCGCAAATAGCAAATTGTAGCTATATAATGTAAATATAATTTTTATGTTTGTTAAACCTAAAATTTACTCATTACTTTTTAAAGAGAAACTATCTTAAATATTTGTTATTAATATACACATATTTAAATTTTCAATCGATATTATAACCTTTTTTTAGAGGTTTGAAATAATTAATTGTTATTTTTTTTAAATCATTTTTTAACCTTACAAAAATTTTGTTATTATCTTATTTCTAATCCTATCTATAAAGTTATACACAAAATATCATGTTAAATATAAAACAATAAAAATATATAAACGTAAAATAAAATAAAAAATAAAAAATAAAATTTTTACATGAAATTTAATTAAATTTATGAGATATGTTAATAAGAGATATATTAGTAAATATGTATTTATAGAAAAAGGATATATTAGTAAATATGTATATATAGAAAAAGGATATATTAGTCTTTGAGAGAATAATTTTTTGTATCTACTTTTTTTCCTTAATTGATTTGTCAAACGCCTAGTTATTCAATAGAAGTGATTTTTTTATTAAAATAAATGTTTCTGGCCTCACAACGGAATCGATAAAAATGTATATATATATATATATATATATATATATATACG
>NC_028642.1:46566646-46571830 GCF_001406875.1 Solanum pennellii | reverse complement strand
GAATTATTTGTTTTGTGAATACATGATAACGTTGGAATGTATTATATAACTTATGGATATCATGGTTTTTGTTTAATATATAATTATGTTGAAGTGAGTTGCAATTGAGTTGATAAGAGAATATTTAGTAAATGTATTGCTTCAATTGAGTTTTTGAAGCTCTTTGAGTTTGATTTGGGTACTGAATTAAAATGACAGGTGATGAGAAGCCGCAGAAATAATAATTTTCTGCCAGTTTTTTTCCAGAAAAAGAGACCTCATGAGGTCTCTATTTTGCATTAATTTTTCAGATATTTCATCATAGAGACCTCATGAGGTCTCTTTTTTGCATTAATTTTTCCAGATATTTCATATTAGAGACCTCATGAGGTCTCTATTTACCATTTTCTATTTTATATATGCAGAAGAGAGACCTCATGAGGTCTCCCTTTTGTATTAATTTTTTCAGCTATTTCATAATGGAGACCTCATCAGGTCTCTAATTAACATTTTATATATGCAGAAAAGAGACCTCATAGAAACCTCATGAGGTCTCTTTTCTGCATTATATTTTCCGTAAATTTCATTATGGAGACCTCGTGAGGTCTCCATATATAAATGCAGAAGAGAGACCTCATGAGGTCTCTACTTTAAAATAATATAAAATTAAATTACATAATATCTTAGCGACCTAATGAGGTCTCTTTATTAAAATATAAAATTAAATAATATTATAAAATTGTGACCTCATGAGGTCTCTATATAAAAAATATAAAATTAAATTAAATAATACAATAGTGACCTCGTGAGGTCTCCTTTTTGTAAAAAATCAGATATTTGTTGGTGACCTCGTGAGGTCTCCGTTTGGCGACCTCATGAGGTCTCTGTAAAAAAGTGACCTGCATTTTACTGACCTAGCGTTGAGGTCTCTTTTTAGGTCTTTTTTTTCCGAAAAGAGACCTCGTGAGGTCTCTTTTCTAGGTCTCTTTTTGGCCTTTTTTTAGTAGTGACTTAACTAATGCCTGTAAAGACTTTAACACTCTATTAATGTCAATATTTAATGCCGCTAAAAGTTGTTTTTGTTATAGTGTATATATATATTATTATTATAGAAGAGCCATGAGAAGGATAACCAATGACATTTTAATAATTTTAACATCATTTAAGGGTAAAATAATAATTGTATAATTAATGGTCAAAATGAAAATCTAGAAGAATTCATACATGTCTTAATTTTTGTTATGGGCCCATAATGATATTATTGTAATTTTGTTAAAATGAAGAGTTTCTATTAATTAACTTCTTACAAACAATATTAAATGTTAAGCTTTTTTTGACATAGTTTTGAAAGAAAATTTTGAACTAATTAAATAAAATGTGTTTGAATAGTTAATATTTTGTTCCTATAAATACTTTAAAGGATTATTGCGTAAACATATTTTTAATTTTATGTTACATAATATGACCACTAAATTTGTATCTTGATTATTAAAATAATCTTTTAAAACGTATCAGTATTTTTTAATTAATTTGAAGAAAATATCAAATTTCGTGACCAAAAGAATGAACAATGTTTGACAATCAAGAAATCAATTATTTAATAATGTATTCATCGAAAGATTAAAAAATATAAAATTTTCATTTCTATATTTTCTTAGTATCATATATGATAAACTATTTAACAGAGAATATTTGACAAGGAAAACGTTAACATTCATATTCTAATGAATATTAAAATTCAAACTAAAGAAAAATAAGTAGTTAAAAAATAAAGAAGAACAATAAAAGAAAATGTTAATAGAAAAACACTTTGTTGAGAAATATAGAGGAAGAAAAAAAATTAATGAATAAATAAATTAGGAAAAAACAACCTGAAAAAAAGTATATTGATTATTTTTTGGGGTAAGATTTAGAGTTTTCTTTATAGCATGATATTAAGAGTGTAGTATCAAAAAAAATTGATTCATGTAATTTAAAATATAACATTATAGTTGTTAGCAAATAAAGTCCTGTTTTCCAGCTTTGTCCTAGTCTTTCGGAGAATAGTTTATCATGGATTTGTTTCCTATCTATTAGGAGTAATATTAGCTAGTGGTTCCTACTTTCTTGCTTACTATTGTTATGTCTTTCCACCTATAAAATCTGCAGCCAAGAGTACTAAATAACAGTCCAAAAAAATCCATTTTATTTTAAGCGTGTTGCCTCTATATCAGTTTTTGCTTTCTGCGTATTCTTCCTTCTTGTGCATCTGTTCACAATAGTAACTATTATTGTATATAGAAATAAAGTTTCTTTCATGATTGTTTTTATTGTTATGGAGTTAAAAATTATTTTTTTAATAAATTCTTTCAATATTTAGAATATAACATTATGATAATTGTTATTGTATATAGAAATAAAGTTAGTTTCTTGATTGTTTTTATTGTTGTGAAGTTAGAAATAATTTTTCTTAATATTTCTATTTATCGAAGACAATAATAAAATATATCACAAAATTCATCGACAAAGTCAATTACAAATACAACATACTTAAGTTGAAGCAATAGAGATTTGAAAGACTTTAAATCGGTCTTTACGAATTGATTGACCAATGATTAGTATTTTATCATATGCAAAACTTATGGTGTAAATATTACAAAACAAAGATAATAACATTGTGGAAAATAAATACCACTTGTGAATATATATGAGGGATAATGCACAATTACCCCCTCAACCTATGCTCGAAATCTCAGAGGCATACTTATACTATACTAAGGTCCTATTACCCCTCTTAACTTATTTTATTAATAATTTTTTACCCCTTTTCGGCCTACGTGACACTATATTGTAGGCCAAACGTTGTTTGACTTTTTTTTCAATTTAGTGCCACGTAGGCCGAAAAGGGGTAAAAAATTACTTATAAAATAAGTTCAGGGGGGGTAATAGGACCTTAGTATAGTATAAGTGTTCTATGGAATTTCAGGCATAGATTGAGGGGGTACTTGTGCATTTTCCCTATATATGAAGATCGGTGAACTTTTTCAAAGATATCAACACACGAAATGTTTTAACTTATAATTTAACGCAATTCTCTATTTCTTTGTTGGATAGAACTTTTTAGAATTCAACTTTTTCAATTTAAGTTGTAAACGACACATTTATGTCGTATGATTATTTGAAATAGATTATAAATTAATATATTGAAGTTGTTTACTAAAGAAAAAAAAATAGTATGAATAAAGTAAAAATCTCATGTCTTTGGAGGCTAATTACATCAAAACCAGAGTGTTTCTTCAATTACAAAAATTTCAAACTTTTCATTAATCTCGAATACGTTCCTTGATTGCCTTGCAAATGACATTTTACTTTGGAGGAGGGATGTATTTGAGAGGGGCTTTGTATGTATCCGAGAAGAAATAGATGTATTCAAAAGGAAATAGGGATGTATATATCCGAGATGATTATAATAAGTTGTGAATTTATATAATTTTTTCAACAAAATATGTGAAATTATATTGGGCCCGTATCACGGACCATAAATTATCTAGTATATATATATATATATATATATAATTGACAAGAACAAAAATTCTTGAAGAAGAGAAAATATAACTAAACTTTTTGATTTTCATTTATTCTTTATGTTACATTTTTTTTTTTTTGGTTGTCAAACAACATATATAAAAGCCAATGACAAAATCATAGCCAAAAAAGATAAAGAAGTGAAAAATATCACTTCTTTAATGTGTTTTAGGTTTTAATATCATGGTCCCTAACGATATTTCTGCATTCTCTTTTGACACTTTCTTCGGTCGCACCAAGTCTCATCCCATTTTCATAGCACTCTTTATATGCAAGTTCTTGTTGTGCCTCAACAACATTTACATTTGAAGAAGCAAACATTGTCACCATAACAATGAATAACACAGCAATGACCTTGTTCGATCCCATAATTCTTTTTGATATATATATATTTTTTTTGTACGATACAATAAAGTGAGAATATTATTGTTTGAATGAAATATAATGAATTAGTGTAGTTGAATGTTCATTGGGATTTATTGAGTTATGTTATTGTTATAGCTTTTTAGGCTTAAATTAAATTTAGGTTAATTTGAGGAGAGGAGACTATCGTGCTTTTGGAGAATGGGAGAATTCATAGGTTACCCTTGATTATTGATTAATTCAAGACATTGTGTATTAAGTTGACGTGTCTATTTTTCTTGTAATTTTACTTAATAATAAATTTTGAACCAACTCAATTTATTGAAATAATTTTTCACATCATTTGTAGTATAATTTTGTAGTATGTTTTTAACAAATATATCTCTGAATTATACAAAATGAATCTCGGGCAAATTGTTCTATTTAAATAGTTTAAAAAGCAAAATTGGAGAATATCTCTTTATCCTATTTTGCAACATCCATTTGTAACAAAGATATTTTTGAGCTACTTTGTTAGTTTAAGGCGTATTGAACCAACACAAATATTTTCTAGCTGAAAATAGAACGGTAGGTAAAAGTAACTCATTTTAATTAGTGTTGAGAATATTTGCCCCTTCTCGAATATATACAACATGGGAAGACATGGAATTCCTCATGAGTTAATAACTACTCATTCTAATTAATGCATACTGTTCAAGAAGAAATCACGAGAAAATGTGACGCAGTAGATTCTCTATTAATTAGAGGATTTGTATTCAAACCCAAAGTATGTAAAAAGTACTTGATAGGTAGCATTTCCCTCCAAATGGGCCATGCATGATGTGAATTCAAATTAGCCAAGATTTAATATGTTGGATATTATTTGTTCTGAGTTTTTTTATCATTAATAGATTTTTATAGTTTAGGAAAATATTTTGGATTGACTAGTTCTTTTCTTGTAGGAAAAGATTTAGGACTTTGGGTGTATTTGTTATGAAGGAAAATGTTTTCCAGGAAAATGTTTTCCTGAAAAACAAGTAGAGTTTGGACTTATTTTCTCATGTATGATTGGTGAGTAGACAATATTTTCCGGAAATGATTTTTAATGTTTGATTTATGAATGAAAAATATTTTTGAGAGATATCTTTTATTTATACTAGTGTAGAAAATAATTTATGAAATAGAAAATATTTTTAAAAACAATTTTTTTTGGGGGGTGGGGGTGGGGTGGGGGCAGGGGAAGGGAAGAAGTGAAAAAATAAAAATTTGAAGTTGATAGTATTTTTAAAAAACAAAATT
>NC_028642.1:46542680-46566598 GCF_001406875.1 Solanum pennellii | reverse complement strand
GAATTTTTGGTTGCATTGCTTATGCACATGTTCCAGACGAGAAGAGGAAGAAGCTTGATGACAAAAGTGAAAAGTGTATCTTTCTCGGTGTAAGTGAAGCATCCAAGGCATATAAATTGCTTAATCCACTGACAAAGAAGATTGTAATTAGTAGAGATGTCATTTTTGATGAAGAAAACACTTGGAACTGGAGTATGCAGCAGTCTACTCCAATCGTGTTTGATACGGGAGCAGATGAAACTGCTGCGATGCCCGAAAGTGCAGAGAATTCAGCTCCCACAGCTGCTGAAATTCTACCAGCTATTGCTGAAATTTCACCAACTGCTGAAACTGTACCAGCAGCTTTAGAAGAAACTGATGCAGCAGCTCAGTCTCTTCGTCGTGCTCGCAGAAAGCCTGCGTGGATGGTGGACTATAAGGTAACCGGAATTAATGCTAAAGATGATGCAGTCAATCATTTTGCATTGTTTGCAGACTGTGACCCAATAATGTTTGAGAGTGCTGTTAGAGAAGAAAAATGGAGAAAGGCGATGGATGCTGAAATTGAAGCTATTGAAAGGAATGATACTTGGGAGCTTATTGATCTTCCTGAGAAGCACAAAATTATTGGTGTCAAGTGGGTCTATAAGACGAAATTGAAAGAAAATGGTGAAATTGACAAGTATAAGGCGCGATTGGTTGCCAAGGGATACAAGCAGGAGTATGGTGTGGACTATACTGAAGTTTTTGCTCCAGTTGCAAGGCATGACACTATCAGAATGCTACTTGCCTTGGCAGCTCAAAATTCGTGGCCGATCTTCCAGTTGGATGTCAAATCAGCTTTCCTACATGGATACTTGGAGGAAGAGGTATTTATCGAACAACCCCCTGGTTATATTAAGATTGGAAATGAGCATAAGGTTTATCGATTAAAGAAAGCTCTTTATGGACTAAAGCAAGCCCCGCGAGCTTGGTATAGTCGCATTGAGACTTATTTTCAAAAAATGGGTTTTCAAAAGTGTCCATATGAGCATACACTTTTTGTGAAAATTGGGGAGAATGGGAAAATGCTCATTGTGTGTTTATATGTTGACGATCTCATATTCACGGGGAATAGTAGTATCATGTTTGCTGAATTCAAAAAGTGTATGATGAATGAATTCGAGATGTCTGATCTTGGTAAAATGCATTATTTTCTTGGTTTGGAAGTGGTGCAATCTGATGATGGGATATTTGTTTCTCAAAAGAAGTATGTGCGAGAAATTTTAATTAGGTTTAAGATGCAGAATTGCAATCCAACCAACATTCCAGTTGAGTTTGGCTTGAAACTAAACAAAGTTGGGAGCGGAAAGAAGGTGGATAACACGTTTTACAAGCAAATTGTGGGTAGTTTAATGTATCTAACGGCTACAAGACCAGACATCATGTATGCTGTCAGTCTTGTAAGTAGATATATGGAGTGCCCAACTGAAATGCATCTTTTAGCTGCGAAGAGAATTCTTCGATACCTACAAGGAACCAAGGATTTTGGAATTTTCTACAAAAAGGGAGAAAAGTCAGATTTGACTGGCTTTACTGACAGCGATTATGCAGGAGATCAAGACGATAGAAAGAGCACTTCAGGTTATGTCTTTCTGCTAGGCACAGGGGCTGTTTCATGGTCCTCCAAAAAGCAAACAATTGTCACATTATCAAGTACAGAAGCAGAATTTATTGCTGCTACAGCTTGTGCTTGTCAAGCTGTTTGGCTTAGGAGAATCCTCGAAGAGCTTCAGTTCAAAATGGGAAGAGGCACTATAATATTTTGCGACAACAATTCTGCCATAAAGTTGTCAAAGAATCCTGTGAACCATGGAAGAAGCAAGCACATTGATGTGAGGTATTATTTCCTGCGAGACCTCAATAATGAAGGAACGGTAGAGCTGCAGTATTGCCGAAGTGAAGATCAGTTGGCGGACATTTTAACTAAACCTCTCAGGTTTCTCCCTTTCCAGAAGCTGAGAAGGTTAATGGGTATTGGCACGATGGAAGAGTTCAAGTAGCTAAAGTTAACCTGAAGCTTGAGAGCTTTCAGTTTAAGGGAGAATGTTAGCAAATAAAGTCCTGTTTTCCAGCTTTGTCCTAGTCTTTCGGAGAATAGTTTATCATGGATTTGTTTCCTATCTATTAGGAGTAATATTAGCTAGTGGTTCCTACTTTCTTGCTTACTATTGTTATGTCTTTCCACCTATAAAATCTGCAGCCAAGAGTACTAAATAACAGTCCAAAAAAATCCATTTTATTTTAAGCGTGTTGCCTCTATATCAGTTTTTGCTTTCTGCGTATTCTTCCTTCTTGTGCATCTGTTCACAATAGTAACTATTATTGTATATAGAAATAAAGTTTCTTTCATGATTGTTTTTATTGTTATGGAGTTAAAAATTATTTTTTTAATAAATTCTTTCAATATTTAGAATATAACATTATGATAATTGTTATTGTATATAGAAATAAAGTTAGTTTCTTGATTGTTTTTATTGTTGTGAAGTTAGAAATAATTTTTCTTAATATTTCTATTTATCGAAGACAATAATAAAATATATCACAAAATTCATCGACAAAGTCAATTACAAATACAACATACTTAAGTTGAAGCAATAGAGATTTGAAAGACTTTAAATCGGTCTTTACGAATTGATTGACCAATGATTAGTATTTTATCATATGCAAAACTTATGGTGTAAATATTACAAAACAAAGATAATAACATTGTGGAAAATAAATACCACTTGTGAATATATATGAGGGATAATGCACAATTACCCCCTCAACCTATGCTCGAAATCTCAGAGGCATACTTATACTATACTAAGGTCCTATTACCCCTCTTAACTTATTTTATTAATAATTTTTTACCCCTTTTCGGCCTACGTGACACTATATTGTAGGCCAAACGTTGTTTGACTTTTTTTTCAATTTAGTGCCACGTAGGCCGAAAAGGGGTAAAAAATTACTTATAAAATAAGTTCAGGGGGGGTAATAGGACCTTAGTATAGTATAAGTGTTCTATGGAATTTCAGGCATAGATTGAGGGGGTACTTGTGCATTTTCCCTATATATGAAGATCGGTGAACTTTTTCAAAGATATCAACACACGAAATGTTTTAACTTATAATTTAACGCAATTCTCTATTTCTTTGTTGGATAGAACTTTTTAGAATTCAACTTTTTCAATTTAAGTTGTAAACGACACATTTATGTCGTATGATTATTTGAAATAGATTATAAATTAATATATTGAAGTTGTTTACTAAAGAAAAAAAAATAGTATGAATAAAGTAAAAATCTCATGTCTTTGGAGGCTAATTACATCAAAACCAGAGTGTTTCTTCAATTACAAAAATTTCAAACTTTTCATTAATCTCGAATACGTTCCTTGATTGCCTTGCAAATGACATTTTACTTTGGAGGAGGGATGTATTTGAGAGGGGCTTTGTATGTATCCGAGAAGAAATAGATGTATTCAAAAGGAAATAGGGATGTATATATCCGAGATGATTATAATAAGTTGTGAATTTATATAATTTTTTCAACAAAATATGTGAAATTATATTGGGCCCGTATCACGGACCATAAATTATCTAGTATATATATATATATATATATATAATTGACAAGAACAAAAATTCTTGAAGAAGAGAAAATATAACTAAACTTTTTGATTTTCATTTATTCTTTATGTTACATTTTTTTTTTTTTGGTTGTCAAACAACATATATAAAAGCCAATGACAAAATCATAGCCAAAAAAGATAAAGAAGTGAAAAATATCACTTCTTTAATGTGTTTTAGGTTTTAATATCATGGTCCCTAACGATATTTCTGCATTCTCTTTTGACACTTTCTTCGGTCGCACCAAGTCTCATCCCATTTTCATAGCACTCTTTATATGCAAGTTCTTGTTGTGCCTCAACAACATTTACATTTGAAGAAGCAAACATTGTCACCATAACAATGAATAACACAGCAATGACCTTGTTCGATCCCATAATTCTTTTTGATATATATATATTTTTTTTGTACGATACAATAAAGTGAGAATATTATTGTTTGAATGAAATATAATGAATTAGTGTAGTTGAATGTTCATTGGGATTTATTGAGTTATGTTATTGTTATAGCTTTTTAGGCTTAAATTAAATTTAGGTTAATTTGAGGAGAGGAGACTATCGTGCTTTTGGAGAATGGGAGAATTCATAGGTTACCCTTGATTATTGATTAATTCAAGACATTGTGTATTAAGTTGACGTGTCTATTTTTCTTGTAATTTTACTTAATAATAAATTTTGAACCAACTCAATTTATTGAAATAATTTTTCACATCATTTGTAGTATAATTTTGTAGTATGTTTTTAACAAATATATCTCTGAATTATACAAAATGAATCTCGGGCAAATTGTTCTATTTAAATAGTTTAAAAAGCAAAATTGGAGAATATCTCTTTATCCTATTTTGCAACATCCATTTGTAACAAAGATATTTTTGAGCTACTTTGTTAGTTTAAGGCGTATTGAACCAACACAAATATTTTCTAGCTGAAAATAGAACGGTAGGTAAAAGTAACTCATTTTAATTAGTGTTGAGAATATTTGCCCCTTCTCGAATATATACAACATGGGAAGACATGGAATTCCTCATGAGTTAATAACTACTCATTCTAATTAATGCATACTGTTCAAGAAGAAATCACGAGAAAATGTGACGCAGTAGATTCTCTATTAATTAGAGGATTTGTATTCAAACCCAAAGTATGTAAAAAGTACTTGATAGGTAGCATTTCCCTCCAAATGGGCCATGCATGATGTGAATTCAAATTAGCCAAGATTTAATATGTTGGATATTATTTGTTCTGAGTTTTTTTATCATTAATAGATTTTTATAGTTTAGGAAAATATTTTGGATTGACTAGTTCTTTTCTTGTAGGAAAAGATTTAGGACTTTGGGTGTATTTGTTATGAAGGAAAATGTTTTCCAGGAAAATGTTTTCCTGAAAAACAAGTAGAGTTTGGACTTATTTTCTCATGTATGATTGGTGAGTAGACAATATTTTCCGGAAATGATTTTTAATGTTTGATTTATGAATGAAAAATATTTTTGAGAGATATCTTTTATTTATACTAGTGTAGAAAATAATTTATGAAATAGAAAATATTTTTAAAAACAATTTTTTTTGGGGGGTGGGGGTGGGGGTCAGGGATCGGGTAAAAAATTAAAATTTTAAAATTGAAAATATTTTTCTAAAATTGTCGTTTTTCCCCCAAAAAAATGCATTTTGAAATTGGAGGATAGTTTTGGAAAATGTTTTCCTTAACTTTTGAAGGGAAGTCATTTTCCTTAATTTTGAGGAAAATGAGTTGATTTGGAAAATATTTTCCAAAACTTTTGTCCCAACCAAACATGAGAAAACTTCATACCAAACATCTCTCTATAAATATTGGTTTGTTCTACTAACTTAATCCGCATTCACAATATAGTCCTACGGTTTTGGTTGTTTTGGTTAGGAACAGAATTTGTGGTACACAAATGACATGTGTTATCACTTGCGTAAACCTCCTTGTATTTCGAGTGAATTGGTTGATGTTATTTCTCTCAATATGATGTACTCTCATATTTATAATGAATTGTTCGTTTTCTTTGTGAATGTAAGTCAATTGACTGAATCACGTTAAATCTTTGTATATTTTAATGTGTTTCTCATTTATCGTCTTACTCATAATATTTTAAGGTTTGTTTTGCTAATTTTTGATCGGCGACCTTTTCTTCTTTTACTTCACATAGCTTTTCGTCTCCTTGATCAATTCCCTTTTTTTAGGCAGTTTCGTATTCTAATGATCCCGTCTTACCTGATGATTAGGATTTGCGGGTAAGAGAATGCGTTTAACCGATTGAAAGCGTGATAAGCGTCACTAACGGTATAGCGAATAGGGCGTTTAACTGTAACTCACCGGTAGGAGGTCCGTTTGATATTCAAAAACTGCTCAGCAACAGTCGGACAAGTGGGGAATGTTGGGGTGAACCAGAAAAGTTTGGGTAGAGCCGGAGCACTTAGACAATTCACTTTGAGTACAGGGAAGTCTGCTGGTAGGAATTCCTCGGCTAGTCCCAAGAAAGCAAGCTAAAGGGCTATCCCGATAAGAAGATGAAGCCTGATCGGGCAAATCCCTCTGATATCATTTGAGAATACAAACTCTTGTTGCACCCCAAAAACGGATTTTTGTTAGAATCATTAGTAGAAATAATCAAATGATTCTGTTGATCCATTCGAGTAATTAACCGTTTCACAATTAGGAAACTAAATTTATTGTTATATTACAACTAATTATTTACTGTTTTTAACACAGTATGAATATCAGACACCAAATAATGGTGACATTTTACCATACCAAAAAATATCTAAGCAGATTCTAGTTACTTTCTTGCTTTCCCATTGCCTAAGTCCCCAAGTCATCAATCAAACACTAAAACACACACTAAGGTGGGTCTATGAGGGCCACAAAACCGACCTCTATCTTAAAGCAAAAGCAAAAGTAGGAAAAAAATCTGTGTGTAAATCAACAGAGTAGCAGAGTAAAAGAAGAACCATCAAAAATGGTGATAACTAGTACTTCCTCTGTTACTTGTTCTACTATTTTTGATATTGGAAATTACAAGACTAAGTTATTGAAAATCGAGCCACAAACATGTACCAAACACAATTCTCCTCCAAAAGCTCTGTTAATTGGGACCCCATCAGAAGCAGGAAACTTCCCAGTATTGATATTTCTTCATGGCTATCTTCTTTACAATTCTTTCTATTCACAACTTATTCAACATCTCTCTTCTCATGGCTTCATTGTTGTTGCTCCTCAGGTTTCTTCCTCTCTTTTTTTTCGCTTTTCTAGTTTATTGTGCTCCAAGAAATTGATAATTTTGTACAAATTTTTAATTTACCTGGCATCCAAACATCTCACCGGAGGTTGCCACGTAAATAAAAAAATTGTACAAAATTTTAGTTTAGTTAATGTGGGTCTCTGAAATATTGATCCTAGTATGATAGGGTACTTGTGCCTTATTCCGATGAACTTTTGTATCAATATGTAGCTGTAATTGGCAAGGATAGTCTAATTAGTACTTACAATGTTATTTTTATAACTATTTTTGGATTGTGAAATTAGTTGGTTCTAACAACTGCTAGTCTGTGTGCTGGTTTGTTAATGAACAATTTTATTGGTTTGAATCCATTTTCATTTGGTTTGTACTAGCTATATTTAGTGGAAGGAGCAGATGCAACCGAGGATATCAAATCGACAGCTGAAGTCACAAATTGGTTATCCGAAGGATTGCAGCATCACCTTCCACCTGATGTTGAGCCAAATTTGAAGAAACTTGGACTAGCAGGCCATAGCCGTGGAGGAAAAGCTGCATTTTCGCTAGCTCTTGGTAGACTTGCTACTATTTCTACTGACCTGAAATTTTCAGCGTTGATCGGTGTTGATCCTGTTGATGGAATGGAGAAAGGAAAGCAAACTCCGCCATCAGTTCTCACCTACGTTCCGCGTTCCTTCATTAATCTTGATATGCCTGTGATGGTAATTGGCTCGGGTTTGGGAGAAGTTAAAAAGAATCCTCTGTTCCCTGCTTGTGCTCCTAAAGGGGTGAATCATCGCGATTTCTACAATGAATGTTGCAAGCCAGCTTGTTACTTTGTTGCAAAGGATTATGGACATAATGATATGTTAGATGATGAGACGGAAGGGATTCGAGGCAAGGCTACTTATTGTTTGTGCAAGAAAGGGAAATCTAGAGAGCCCATGAGGAGATTTGTTGGAGGGGTTTTGGTTGCATTTTTGGAAGCTTATTTGGAAGGTAATTCGAGCCACTTGATAGCTATTAGATATGGCCATGTTGCACTGCCTGTAGAGCTCCAAGATATTGATTTTCTTGTCTAAGCTATGGGATATGATTTAGAACTTTGGTTGTGGTTGTACCCTTAGCTAAAAGTAGTAGCATGTATCCAAACCCATAGCCGTCTATTTGTTCAAATTTTACAAATTTAAGTATTTATTTGTGCACAGCTAAAATTGAAGTGAATAACTAAATTAAAAGACGTGAAGAAATCATAGAATGGCTACTATTGAAAACAGGTTACAGCTCTATGTGAAAATGCAAAACTTAGAGCTCAGTTGCAAAGACTCCTCCAATGATTTCACTCTTTATTACAAAAAATCTCACACAAAGTAAGACATGGTATATTGGTCCAGATACATACAGGGATGTACACCCTTCGCTGTTAAGTATTTTTTTTTTTTATCAAATCAGGATCAGAGTAACTATTTTTTGCCATTCCATCAAATCTTTGACAAGGAATTCGTCCGATCTTGTATTTGATAATTCATGTAGCAATAAAACTTTATTTCTAGAATTGTCTTCTCAACTGTTGAAAAACCGAGTGAGAGTATGCTAAAATGATCCACAGACAAAAAATCTCATTATATGGGAATGCGGTTCACTATATTTGGAACAAAGAAAGTTGTCCAATCCTATCGAATCAAAATTTTGAAGAACTTAATAGCTTAATTTAAACTGTACTTGTATTTATAAAAATTCCTTCGATGCATATAAGTAATTTAATAACAATCCAAAATCATATATCTACATCCTATAACCACAAAATTTCCTCATATTATACTAGTATTATTTTTTTACCCTCTGAATTGGGAGTGTCGAAGTCAAAATTCACCGTCAACTTTAATAAAAAATATGCTCTAAAGTAACCTGCAGTAACTACATAAAGATATAAACGAATCGAACATCAATTCAAGTCATTTCCTTTACTTTTACTTTTTTACTTTTACTAAAAGTTACTAATTCCCTATATTAAAATAATTCGACATCATTTCAGAAATGATAGACTATAGACTATACACATTATTGTGTGTGAAATTGGAATAAGCCAGACTGAGTGACTGCACCTTTTATTAATTTGGGTTTTCAATAACTACAATTGATGTCTGTGGTCTGTCCCTATCAAAATAAAAATAGAAATTATCTTCATGATCTTTTCACAGGGTGCATAGTAAATATAATACATATATAAGTTTCGTATACTATTAATATTTTATTTGGCATAATTTTCAAACCTATTGTATAACTATTGATATTAGTAATATAATCTATTTAGCATTAAGGTGTTTTCTGTTAATAAATAAAAGTTTATGGTATTAATAACGTAACGAGTTTTAATAATGTATTAATATAATTAAAGACATAATTATCTTTTAAAAAAATTTTTGCATTAAATTTATTTTATTTGTAGAAGATATTTTATAAAGAAATATTTTTTAATGCATTAAGCTAAATATTATATAAGAAATAATTTCAATATAATTAATAGAAATATAATTAATACTAGCATTTTAGCATTTACATACCCTACCAAATAATCCTTACAACAATAATTTCATTATTTTTAATTTTTTTAAAAAATTTGAATACTGTCCAACATATATTTAATTTTAATATAATAATTTAAATATAATATTATATAATTAATGCATTCCTGGCTTAGTCCAAATGTCGGGGTTTTGACTGGGACCATGACCCATATAGACGACGCAAAACACTTTAAATAATAGAGCTTACAACAACCTGGAGACCTCTGCCCTCTAATTCCCATACTTGTTCTCCATGTTAACTTTCCTTATTATTTTGCTACATCGAAGCTCCGATTAATTTGATTATGAGCGTATCACGCCATTGTCATAAACCTTTTGCGATTTTCACATTTCTTCTCCTGATTTCTTCATTACTACAATTTATTTCAGCTTTACCCTTAATTAACCCAACTAGTGAGTTCCATTTTGCTTTTATTTCTTAAAAGTTCTATTGGGTTCTGATTAACTAAGTTACTAACTGTATTTAGTTTTTTTTGTGAAGCAGAACAGCAGCAAAAACTCAGTGGACCGGGTTCATCGCCCCCAACGTGTAGATTCAAGTGCGGACGTTGTTCGCCATGTAAACCGGTTGGGGTCTCGGTTCACCCCGGTTTTACTTTTACTTTAGAGTACTACCCTCAAGCTTGGAGGTGCAAGTGTGGCAACAAACTCTTCATGCCTTAGACAAGTTATACATATAATTGGAGTAAATTTAATTAGATTTTTATTGTGAAAATTTTTTTTTTGTAAATTTCTAGATTTGTTTCCTCTGTTTTTGTAAGAAAAATACACTTCTCTTCGTAATTTATACAATTTTACTGGTGAAAATTTGATTCTCCGTCTCATAATCTTTTCTTCCATTTTTCTTTCCACTATTCCAAATCTTCTTAATAAATCTGGCACTAGCTACTTATTTCTGTGTGTCTCTACTTTACTTCGCAAGTACAAAATGTTTATACACTTTTTTGGTTTAAAAAAATATTGAAAGAGATTATTTTGTTGTGAAATTATGCATATGATACATGCACCTTCAATGAAAATGATTTAAATATTTGCAAGACCTATTAATAATTTTTTATAGTTTCTTTTATATGTTCTTATTAAATCCTGTTTATACATTTCCATTTTCGGAACACGTATTCTTCTTTCTTTCTCCGTTTATATTTTACATATTCTTCTTTCTTTCTCCGTTTATATTTACTTGTTCATTTTAAATTTTACATATTTATTAAGAAATAGTGATTGATATGAGGATTTTAGTTACTATATTACATGTATTATACGAAAAAATAATTATCTTTTCTTAATATGTTAAAAGTGATATGTAAAAGAAAAAAAATGTATATTTAAAATATTTGGATAAATAAAACTAAATAGGTAAATATTTTTTTAGAATTTAATTCAATAGACATTGAGAATATATTACAATTTATATATATATATATCCCTATTTAGAAGAGGGAGTTGAAGGACTAAAACAGCTTTAAAAGTTGTTCCCAAAGCTATTTAAATTGTACTTCAAATATATATATATATATATAATTATTTTGACTAAAGTGTTATAAACGTTTATTTTTTATATAACAATAACAACAACAACAATATAACAAAAAAATGAAATCTCATAAGTGATCAGGTATGAGAAGGTAGAATGTACGCAAAACTTATCATTATTTCGTAGAAGTAGAAAACCTGTTTTTGAAGTACTCTCGACTCAAATACAATAAATTTCGGTATAGAAGAAAAAGATAATGTAGTATATATAGCAATTAACAAGCAACAATGCAAAAGTATGAAAAAATCATGCGATAACAAAACACCATAAACAATAACGATGCAGGTTTAAAAAAAGCAGTTATAAGAGTACACTAATATCATCACAAACTTTAATCAACCGTAAGCAAGATAAACACTACACTACGTACTATCCTACTATCCCAATGTGAGTCATATTCTAACTCTCCTGTATAGCATTATGACCTCAACTATTTGAAGCTATGTCATATCTTGTGTTATCACCATCTATCTATTCTTAATATAATAAATAACTATTTGAAGCTATGTGATATCTTGTGTTATCACCATCTGTCTATTTTTAATATAATAAATAATAAATGTGAATGAAGAAAGTACTCAATTATGAACACAAATACAAGTTGAGGAAAATATAAATAATTGGACAATGAGAAAATGGTAATATGTAAGATAAGAAAATTCTTTCAGATGAAAAGTTCCATCAAAACTCACTTTGTAAGCAGATAATAAGCGACAATTATCAGTACTTCAATTATGAGATATTAGTTGACACGGTTTGTGACAAATTCAGAGAACTGGTTTCGAAATCACCACGGTATTAATAATTTTAAATTTTAAAAACATTATATCAAATATCAATTGAATTATAAATTTCGCTTATAATATTTTTAATTTTGATTTTGATAATTACGGTACGATAAATTATATAATACCTAACACCTTCGTAAATCAATTTCATGTGCGTGCACACAGAAAAACCAATCAATCAAAATATAATAGAAAAATTTCTAAAATCTAAAGTATAGTTAATTTTGTACTAATACTAATCTGTATAGTATTTATTAGTATTATAAATATATATATGAAGTAAGTTATATTTTGATACTATATAGATATTTAATATTAAATATTGTATTCAACATCAAAATTTACGAGATACCTAATATTAAAATGGAAAAATTATGCGGCTAAGCAAACTTATACTATTTAATTACTGATCATAGCTATAGTTTGGTATAATTACCACTCGCGACTAACATTACACATTAATTATGTGGCTGACGTCGAGTTTGTATAATTAGTTAAGTTTGTATGTGTATAATTCGCCAGTTTATACAAATATATATGCATGATATATAATTATTTAACCTATATACATATACAGTTCACCTATCTCCCATTCTCTGTCCTCTCTCTCTCGCCTCTCTCCTCCCTCTCCCAATCTCGCTTTCCATATATACAAATGTATATGTATAATATACAATTATATACATATACAATTCACCTCTCTCCTACTCTCTGCCTTCTCTCGCTCGCCTCTCTCCTTCCTCTCCCGATCTCTCTCGCCTCTCTCCTCCCTCTCCCAGTCTCGCTCGCCTCTCTTTTCCCTCTCCCAATCTCTTTAGCCATATATACAAATACATATGTATAATATATAATTATCTAACCAATATACATATACAATTCACCTTTCTCCCACTCTTTTTCCCTCTCTCTCGCCTCTCTCCTCTCTCTCCCAGTATCGCTCGCCTCTCTCCTCCATATAACATGTAGCTACGAATTGTATATAATTATCAAACTATAGCTCTGGAGAGTAATTATTTTAAGTGGCTATATGTGAAAGTTTCCGTATTAAAATCATAATATGAAAATTCTAATTCGATATCTACGATACCCTACACCTAGAAGCTCTTATCCTTTTTGGTCCGAGTAGCCACTTTTATCGTACCATATCCGCTCCTAATTAGTACTACACAATTATTTCCAGAGATACACACACAGCCGGCTTATCTGCCCATGTTCTAACTGCGCTTTAAATATGTGCCCAATGACCACTACAGTACTTATAGGCCCATACGTGTCATTACATTTTTTAATTAGTAAAATAATATATAATGATTCTATAATCTAAGAGTTTGATTAGATTCTTCAGACATAATAAACGATTAATTAAATTGTAAAATTATTACCATGCCTATCCCTATTTGTTCTTGCCCCATAAATATATAACTATACGAATTAAAATCACATATATATCGTACGGTGCTTACCTACTTTTTAATTAATTTGCCGCTAGATCTTTTAAAACGAAATCTGTTTTTTAAATTTTCCGACAATTTTTAGGAACAAATAAATACTCTTTATTAATTTGTTTGACTGCACATGAAATCTGAAAAAGAAAAGAGGAATCCAACTCTTTTGGACATATTTTTTATGTCCTTAATGGAATTATATATGTTATTTTTAGGAAGAAAAAAAAACAATAAAGAGGGCATAAATTTAGTGGAAAAATCATTTCATCAAGAGAAACTATAATATGAATATAGTTTCAATCTGAGTGGCTAGCTATATTGGTCGGTTCAATTTGATTTATGTATTATTTTTTGGTTTAATATTTTTAATTGTTAATTATGCTAAATCAATAATCAACTAAAGTTTAAATTTTAATGTTTTGTATAATGTGAAATTGTAAATTCAAAGTGTCATGACCCAAAACAAGTCATGAATGATAACCCGATAACCCAATAGGTAAAACCTATTGGTTTTACACAATAACCCAATAGGTAAAACCAAAATCGATCCAATAATTATTTTTTCTAAACCCATTAAAAATTCAATAACCCAATAACATTTTATCGATTCAGTTTATTGCTTGATTTGATTTTTCCACATCCCTACACTTGCGTGTGCAATTGAAAGCAACATCTTTCCGAATCAGTCTTCAAGATCACAAGCCCCATGACAGGCGGTCCTTGGATATCAATAGAATGGGAGACAACCCAGACATGCGATAAAATGCCAATCTTGTCAAAAGATTGGTCACACAGCTGATGTGTGTCGCTCAAAATCACACAATTATTTTGAAGCTCAAGTCAACTTTGTGTCAAATCATCACTCAGATGCATCTCCTTGGGTCCTTGACTCGGCAACCCATCATGTCACAACCGAATCAAATAATCTTGAAGAATACATTGACAATGAGAAAGTGTCCATGGGTGATGATAAAACTATTCCCATTCCTAACATTGGTTTAACTCAAATTAAGGATTCTAACTCCAATTTCATGCTCTCTAACATTCTTTGGGTTCCAGCTATAAAAAAAAGAACCTTATTTTTGTTGCTAAGTTTTGCACTAACAATCTAATATCAATTGAATTTATTTCACACTCTTTTCTTGTGAAGGTCTCAATACTCAGATATTGCTGGTACACGGCCGGAATAAACATGGACTCTATGAATGGAATAAGAGGGATCACGTGTCACCTTCCGCCAACTTCACCTCCATCAAAGTTTTCCGTCAACTGTGGCATCGTCGCTTGGGTCACCCTCATATGAAAATCTTAGACTTCGTACTGAATAAATTTTCACTTTCCTTTTTCACCAAAGAAAAGTTTCATTTTATTAATTCGTGCTCATCAAATAAAGGTCATCGTTTACCACTTCAACGACTCACTTTAAATAGTAGTGCACCACTTCAAACTTTGTTTAGTGATTTATGGGGTTCATCACCAATTTTATCAATTGATAAAAAGTTGTATTACTGCATTTTTGTTGATCATTACACCAAATATGCTTGGTTGTATACAGTCAAAAATAAAAGTGAAGTTGCTTCAATTTTTGCAAACTTTCATCTTTTAGTGGAAAAAAAGTTTAAAACACAAAATTGTCTCACTTTATGTTGATGGAAGGGGTGAATTCATAGGTCCTAAACACTACCTACAATGTCATGGTATTGAACATTTGATCTCTCCACCCTACACGCCCCAACGAGTTGCAATCGCTGAACAACGATTGTCACATTGAAACAGCTCGAATTCTTCTCAATGAAGCCTCACTACCATTTGAATTATGGTCATTTGCCTGTCATCATGATATCTATCTCATAAATAGACTCCCCACACCTGGCTTGAATAATGATTCTCCATATAAAAAATTATTTGGTGAACCACCAAAATACTCTTCGCTTAAAATTTTTGTTATATTTTTATCTATGGCTTAAGTTATATACCCAAAATAAATTTCAGCCTATATCTACACCATGTTTTTATTTAGGAGTTTCTACTATTCCTCATACATACTTCTGCTTTGATCCAGCTCACTCAAAAAGTTTCGTCAGTCGTGATGTTCAATTTTGTGAAGATAATTTTTCTTTCACTCAAATGTTCTCACACTTGCAAAATAAGTTTTTCAAGTTAAAATGGAAAATCATAGAGTCCCAAGTCTATAAGGATACTCATCCGACAGTCCAATTAAATTTGGACTTCAATCTCGTTCCAACTCTTTCACCTCCTATTCCTATCACCCTAACGGTTCGTTCTCATTCAAACACTCCAGTCCATAATTGAAAGGCAACTACCAGCAGTCTCCACTTCATCAGGTATGATTCCTATCTCTTCTCAACCTTCTTCACTACTTAATGAAGGATCCCACAACTCTCACCCATTACCCGATTCCCGTAGTCCACCACACAACCAGCAGCCACCAAATCCGTCAACAATTATGCTACCAGTCGCTGCCCCTCCACCATTCGATGTGGTCACAAGGTCCAAAAATAATATTTTCACACCAAAGAAAAATTTCAGCTTCTTGTCTCATCTTTCTCCCACTCCAAATACCTTTAATCAAGACGTTAAGCATATTGAATGGAAGAATGCAGAGGATTTGGAATACGAAGCCTTAATGATAAACCAAACTTGGGAACTAGTACCTAGGGACCCGATAAACAATGTTATTGATTGTAAATGGTTATTTCGTATTTTAAAAAAGTTGATGATTCTATTTGTTTTACTCGGAAAGAATTCTTTTTACTGGTTTTACACTTTTTAGAGTCGCCACTTAATTTTAAAGAAAAAATCAAGAAAACTTAGTTTTCAAAAAGATCTAAACAGAAAATCGATTGAAAACTTTAAGGGGGTTCGGGGATTCTTATTTCTATTTTAGGAAGGTTTTTACGTCATATAAAATATTCGCTAACTTGCGATTATCCGCCAACGAAAACGTTTCGCTAAAACTAACTTAATTTTGAGATAAATTGTTTGAAAATGAAATATTAATTTTACTATCTAAGCGAGATTCGCAAAATTTACTTTTTAATTTTTTTATACTTGATTGATTTAGATAAGTGATTAAAATGAGGTGGCGTCTTGCGGAGATTTGAAATTAACTAACTTAAAACTAGTAGCAGATATCGACAAGCCAATAGACGAAAAGTAAAAGGAGAGAGAGAGAGTGTGGGTCCAAATCTGATTTTTATCCGCCTGGACCAGTATTTAAACCCATTTTCTTTTGGGAATTTTATCAAAACAGCAATATGTTAGTTTTTTTGGTGACACAGTAACAATATTTCTATATTTAGTAATACTAGCATGTTTTAATTAGTTTACATTAGGAATACCGTATTTTTTCTTTTAATATGATATGTATATTTATAAAAAAAAATTATAGAAAAAATGGAAATTAAAATATAAAAAAGGTAAGTAGTATTAATAATCCTTCAGTTACTTTTTAAAAGCTGTACTTTTGGCATATATTAAGTTGAACGTTTTTTTTCTTCTTCCCTATTCTTCATATTTAAAAAAAGAATACAAACAAATTTGTCTCCTCTATTATTCAATTGATAAAGAAGCTTTATTATACAATTCGAATTCTGCAAATATAATCGAATTCACATACACAACCTTTGCAGTTACTTGTATTCCATTTGAATTATATTTATAATATAATATAAATTATATTTTGTAACATTTTAATGAATACAAATTTTTTTTTCTTCATTTTCTATTGAAATGTATTTGTATCCCTGGTATTAATATCTTTTGAGGAAGTGTTCATATTTATGTTTTTAATCTATATTGTATTTGCTCTATCTAGAATGTATGAGTTAAATTTGTATGAGTCAGAAACAAAATTATTGCAGTTACTTGTATTCAAGTTAAATTGTATTTATAATTTAATATAAATTGTTTTTGTAACATTTTAATGCATACAATTTTTTTTTTGTTTTCGTTTTCTATCTAAAAGTAATCATATTCGCTATACTTATTCTATCTTTTTGATGTTGTTAGTATTATTAATTGTATTTACAATTTAATAATTTAATATCAAGTCTTACATCCATTTGAAACATATGAATGCATACATTTTGTTAGATTATTGTAATTGTTTTGGTATACCTTTTTATTGTATTGTAATTGTTTTGGTATACCTTTTATGAATGCATACATTTTGAATTGTATTTATAATATAATATAAATTATATTTTGTAACATTTTAATGAATACAAATTTTTTTTTCTTCGTTTTCTATTGAAATGTATTTGTATCCCTGGTATTAATATCTTTTGAGGAAGTTTTCATATTTATGTTTTTAATCTATATTGTATTTGCTCTATCTAGAATGTATGAGTTAAATTTGTATGAGTCAGAAACAAAATTATTGCAGTTACTTGTATTCAAGTTAAATTGTATTTATAATTTAATATAAATTGTTTTTGTAACATTTTAATGCAAACAATTTTTTTTTTTTGTTTTCGTTTTCTCTCTAAAAGTATTCATATTCGCTATACGTATTCGATCTTTTTTATGTTGTTAGTATTATTAATTGTATTTACAATTTAATAATTTAATATCAAGTCTTACATCCATTTGAAACATATGAATGCATACATTTTGATAGATTATTGTAATTGTTTTGGTATACCTTTTATAACGAAATGTATTCGTATCCATGATTTTAATCTACATTATATTTGTTCTATATATATTGTATGTTGGTAGAATCATATGTATGTTGGTAGAATCATATGTATTGCATTTAAACATCAAAAATGAGTTTTGTGTACCCCACATGCAATACTTAAGCTTGAACACTTTAATATTAACTCAAAACCTTTGAAACCATAACTTCAAGATTTTATACATTAATAAACACAAAAGAACTGGAACCCTTTAAAATCGTTTCATAGAATACAAAAACTAATGTCCAATTACACATCAAAAAATGGACAACAACTAATCTATTTGAATTGTATCAATCTCCTCCATTGCTACATTGAATCTGCTATATCGTGGAGGTGCTTCATTGTCACTTATTGCTCCGACATCATTCTTTTGTTGGCCATAATTCCAAAGAAGTGTAGCATATCTTGAGCGTAAACTCGATGCATCCAAAATATTCGCTGGAATACCTTGGCCATATGATAGGTATTCGGCAAAAGCTAGCATATAAATACCATAATCCCTATAATATAAGAAATTAAAAGTTAGTACACAATATAATATTGATAATTTGATGATAGTAAAATCAAAAGAAACACAAACTTACAGAGACCCATGCGACTGTTGAGGAACATTATCTATGAATACTACATTAAAGAACTCATTCTCTTGTTGAGCTTGCGATACATAAATTCTTGATATACAAAATCAGAATTTTAACAAAAATCGCTAAAAAAATCGAAACCGAAATTTGAACTAACCTTGTCACCACGAAATCTGCTTTAATAATGAATCTAGCTCAAAAATCTTCTTGAATCCTTGATAATCAATGACTTTTCATAATCTACCTAATCTTAAAAATTGAAAAAAAATCACAAGAAATAGACAAAAAATACAAAATCATAAATGTATGATGTATATTAAAACAAAAATCACATAAATTGTCCATAAATTCTTGATATACAAAATCAGAACTTGAACAAAAAATGCTCAAAAAATCGAAATCGAAATTTAAACTAACCTTTCCACCACGAAATCTGCTTTAATAATGAACCTAGCTCGAAAATCTGCTTGAATCCTTGATAACAATGGCTTTGATGAAGAAATCTGGAAAATTTGAACAAGGAACTTGAAATTTTGGTTGAAAATTTTGAATTGATTTTAATTTTTACCTTTCTTGGAACTTTACACAAAAAGTTAATTAATTTCTTTTTTTTCATTAAATGTTATTGGACCATGTTTTGGTCCAATCAATGAGTTTCCATTAATATATTAATTTAATAAAACCAAAATACACTAAAATCTGAAAATACATACATTTAATAAAAATACGTAAAATTAATATAACATATTGCTATTTTGTCATTATCACTAAAAATTTTAAATTAATGTTATTTTGATTAATTATGTTCTTAAAGTTGTCTTAATTGCTAATTTTTCCTTTTCTTTTTGTACCTGTCCTAAACTAACCAGACAATTGATAGATAATAAATACAGAAAAGAAAATGATGATAAGGGCTTAGGCCCAAAGATTACAAAATACAACTAAGAATAAGACAAAATGTAGGCTTTGCGCTCAAGCTCTTCAACTTTCGATATGTTTGAATTCTCTCAACTTCGGAACCTGTACGTCTTTTTCGAAACTTATTCTGCGATTCTTAAAAGCAGATTGACTCGAGTTAAGCAGAATTGGGCTGCCATGGCCCAACAGGAAAACATAAAAGGAGACAAGAGTTCACAACAAACTCAGACGGATTTCATGTGGCAAAATAACAATCGAATAATTAATTGTAGATGAAAATAAGCACATAAATTGCGTTAGGAAACGAGAGTCCGACCAATATTAAATATAGCAATACTACTACATAGAGAAATATACATTACAAAGGCTCATATTGAAAACCTTTTCGCAGAGCCAAACTTCCAAGGCTAAAAAAAACTGAAAAGAAAATATGAGCAGGCAAACAAATGAGATGACGAGAAAACAGATATAAGCAATGACCATGAAAGCAAAACAAGAACCGCAACAAACTACTCGGTCGTCCTTGCACTTGACGTGGCGTCCATCCACGCGAGCAAGGACGCATATCCCAGAGGCTTAGAGCAGTAAATATGTTGTTATACGAGAAGAAAGGGCGAAGGAGACGCTGAGGATTTTGGAATTTTATTTGCCGAAAAAATTTTTGGATTGACTTTCTTTCTAATTTTTCTAGTAGAAAAAGGTTTACTACTGTCTGTATTTTGTAATCTCATATTTATAGTGGATTGCTCATCTTCTTTGTGGATATGGATCGATTGATTGAACCACGTTAAATTTTTGTGTCTTTTGATATATTTCTCGTTGTCTTCTTACTCGTCATCTAGGTTTGCTTTGCTAGCTTTCGCATTTATACCTATTTAAACGCGCCACGTTATCGCTCACGCAACTGTCTCTGGGGATCGATTTTGCGTGAGGAGGGGTGAGGTGCGTGTTGGATCGTTTCTCTTGCTGTTGTACGCTTCTGAGTTTCCTCTTTTGGGAAGAAAACAAAGTTGGGTCGGGTTTAAGGGACAATTGTGTTGGGTCGCATGGATTTTGGTGGATTAGAGGGAAATTTTTTTGAAGTATTGGGCTGGATCAGGGGAAATAGGCTGGTAAAATTTTGGGTTTCTTTGTATTTTGAGAAGTGGGTTGGATTTTATTTACAATATTAGGAATGGGCCTGGAAATGATGTATGGGTTTGCTGGCCCAGAAAAATGACTCTTTAAAACTTGACTAAATTTCAATCCTAATTATGTTTTCGATGAGTTTAGTCAAAATTTAAACAAGCTGAATTTATATAAATTAATTAATGAGCCTCGCTTAATTTTAACAAAATAAAATAGGAAAAATGTACAAGAAACCCTTCAACATATGCTCGAAATCCCAGAGACACACTTATACTTTAGTAAGATCCTATTATCCCCCTGAACTTATTTTATAAGTAATTTCTACCCCTTTTCGGCCTACGTGATACTAGTTTTAACAAAAAAGTCAACCACCGTTGGGTCCACAAGATAGTGCCACGTAGGTCGAAAAGGGGTAGAAAATTATTAATAAAATAAGTCCAGGGGGGTTAATAGGACCTTACTATAGTATAAGTCTGTCTCTGAGATTTCGGACATAGGTTGAGGAGGTACTTCTGCATTATCCTAATAAAATAGTCAATTTAACTTAAATCAAATAATTAAGGATATAACTCATTATATAGCTAAACTAATTAGTAAGAACTTATGCAAAAAAGGTAAAATCTTTTTGACGCAAGTTTTCAAATATTTATAAAATATACCAATTATATACGATAAAGAGAAAATGTATTCATTTTTCAAAAAGATCAAAAATGACTAAAATTAACTTGAAAAATATTTGAATTTCATAAAATTAATTATTCTCAATCGTTTGGAATAAAAGAAACTCGAACATTAATTTATATCGAAGAGGGTCAAAATTGGGTGTCAACACTATTGACAGGTACAAGGCGCAATTAATCGCAAAAGCTTTCACACAAGGTCCAGGATCGGACTTTCATGAAACTTTCAGTCCGGTTGTCAGACCAACCACCATCAGAATTGTCCTTTCTATTGCAATTCAAAATAACTGAAAAGTTCAGCATCTTGACGTGAATAATGCATTTTTGCAAGATAACTTACAGGAGCAAGTATCAAAGGCGCGGCCGAAAGGCTATGTCAACCCTGATTTTCCAATCATGTCTGCCATCTCAGAAAGGCCATTTACGGCCTGAAACAAGCTCCTCGTGCCTAGTATGAAGCTCTCAAATCTTACTTGACTATAATTGGGTTTGTTAAGTCTGAATCAGATGTTTCTCTATTTATTTTCACATCTGAAACTGTAACGATGTATATTCTAGTGTATGTTGATGATATCCTCATTACTAGGAATCATCCAACCTGGTCACACATGTAATCAACTCTTTGGCTTACAACTTCGCCCTAAAGAACCTTGGTGAACTCAACTATTTTTTAGGGATCGAAGTTAAACATGTTCCAAATGGGATTGTCTTATCACAATTCGAATATATACTTGAGATTCTCTCAGATGTGGATTTGACCGACTGTAAAGGAGTTACGACATCCATGTGCTCAAGCTCACCACCCGAAGCAGGGGATGGTTCACCTCCTGCCGATGCAACCTTGTATCGATGCACTATCGGTAAATTGCAATACTTATCAGTCACGCATCCTGATGTTGCCTTTGCAGTTAACAAACTATCACAGTTTATGCAATCCCCAAGTTTGGAGCATTGGAAAGCAGTAAAAAGGGTGTTTCAATACCTCAAGGCATCATCAATGTCGTGCTTGCAAATCCCTAGCCACTTTGATAGTAATATGTATATGTACGCCGATGTTGATTGGACAGGTAATCCTTGTGACAGAATCTCCACATTTGGTTACATACTCTTCTTGGGACCAAATTCGGTCTGTTCATCCTCTAAGAAACAACAATCAATTGCTCGTTCCTCTACTAAAGCAGAATACAATCGGTAATCAATGTACTCTCTGAACTTACTTGGGTACACAACCTGTTGACTGAATTACGAAATCAAGTCTTGCAAACGCCAAACATTTTTTGTGATAATATTGGTGTTTCATATCTCAGGATTCATTCAAATTTGCTTTGATTCTCAATCTCTTTAATCTATATAAAGAGATCCAACATGTACCGCATATTAAAGTGAAAAACTATGTGATTAAGCTTCTTTCTTTAACAATTAAATCGCTTTAGAGTTGAACGATCAAATGAGAATGACAAAATAATTAATCAAAAACACGAAGTGGAGAGATAAGGTTCTTCGCAAATGCTTTCTCAGAGATAATACCCTTAATGAGAACTCTCGGTCTGCATGCTCTCTGAATCATGAATGGATTACTATCGTCACTATAGGAAAACATGGAATTAGTTACGAAATTTATCGATCGTTTCTCGCTATAATTTGTTTTTAAAATGCTTTTTAAAATTCTAGTAATTAGATTATATTGCAAATGAGATAAGTATAATTTTTTTATTACTCAATTTTATAATTTTGTATATCGCTAAATTTTTATTTTCTAATTATATAAATCGTGAATATTTATGTTCTTGTTTCTAGATAGACAATTGACAAATGACAACCAAAGCAGTGGATTTTTTTTTTTGCAATAATAATAGTGGGACGAGAAGATATCACGAGTCTGCATTATAATATTAATCTAATACGGGATTAATTTATTTAGTGGAGTACTATATGGAGTATTATTCAAATTATAATATATAATCACTGTTCTGATTGATTATTTCAGTTTTTTTTCAGTGGGCTAACGATGAAACATGTGTCTTTAGATGTTGATAGTTTTTTTAAAAAAATGAGCTCTATTAATTTGAATTTGTATTAAAATAAATTAATTGTTATAAATCTATTGTGTTATGTGGATAATCCATTAGAGTTATCCAACAATTAATTGGATTCATGTATTAGTGTTTCCAATGTGATAAGATTTCAAGGTGATATGAACCTTGATGATAACTATGTATAATTCCAAGGTGACCTTTGACTATGATATCTCAACACTATAAATAGAGATATCATTCACCATTGTATATACTTGAATAAGAAGAAAATTCCTCTTCTTCTATCTGCTTCTCTTGTCTTCTTCTCTTTATGATTATAATTCTTATGAGCTTGATTTTATAACATGTCATCAGCACGAGTCTCTATTTAATTGAGAGTGAGTTCTTGTTTTTCTTTAGCTCATATTTTGGTTGATCTCGTTATGAAGATCAAAGTATTATATGCATAAAATCAGGTATGTATTTTCTAAAATATTTTATGATTTAGAATAAAATAGTATTCAGTCACTAACAATTATCAGGAACCGAAGACATATACTACTATTGGTTGAATATGACATGCTATACAAAACTTCTTAAATGGAAGAAGGTATAAAATTTTAATAGCATGAGTTTGAATATTATTTTGATTGTTTTGAAAGACTCAAAGA
>NC_028642.1:46531391-46540922 GCF_001406875.1 Solanum pennellii | reverse complement strand
TCATAAAATCTTGAAAAAGGTTCAGGTACCTGAAATAATGAAAAATGAAGAGATCTCGATAAGTTATGTCTTGTTGGAATCGATATCAAATAACCGTCGACGGTATCTTTGATATGAGGTAGTGCTCAATGATATAAATTGTGACGAGGATCTTAAATTCAAATCTGTCATATAGCGTGGACAGATAAATGGTTGGCCAAGTAAAATGCACAACTCAAGTATATTTTGTTTCACTTAGAAAAGTGACATTTTGGACTGGTAGTCCATAAATCAAGGTATAATGTCAGTGGGGTACAAATAAATTATTATGCGATAGTATAACCGTAAGATATCAAATACGGCTTGTGCCTTGGGGCATAAAGGTTTATCGCAAAAATCCTGACATTATTGGAGATGTTTTCTCCTTTGGTGGATGCAATGAGGTTTGTTTTGATCTGGCAACATATGAAAAAATTGAATGCATGTAATGAATAATTGTAATGTCTAGCTAAACAATGAAGGTTATATGAAAATCCTTGAAACAATCGAGGTGTCTGAAGCATATAAGAGTTTGAAAGAAACTTTTTCAATAAAGCTTCAAGAATCCTTATATGGATTGAAATAGTCAAGGAAGAAAAAGGGTACAAAAGAATGACCCTAATTGTCCTTGTATTTTTATGAAAAGGTCTTGGTAAGACAAAATTTTGTCTTGACCTACAGATTGATAATTTGACAAATGAAATATTTGTCTAACAATGCACATACACTGAAAAGTTTTGATGCAATTTTATAGGGATAACGCATTCATTGAGTACCCCAATGATTATAAGATCACTTGACATAAATGATGATTCAGTTTGATCTCAAAAGAAGGATGAAGAGTTTCTTGGTGATGAAACTCTATCTTGGTGCAATCAGGGCACTAGTGCATCTTACTAAGAATATTTGACCAGATATTTGTTTTGCAGTAAATTTACTGGCAAGATTCAGTTTCTCCCCGATAAAAGTACATTGAAATGGTGTTGAGCACATGATTGAATATCCTCGAAGGACCATAGTTATGGGTTCATTCTATTCCGAGGAATCCAAGACAAAATTGATTGGTTACGCAGATGTAGAATATTTATCTGATCCACATAAAGCTATATCTCAAGCACGCTATGTGTTTGCATGTGGAGGCACAATAATATCCTGGCGATCAATGAAGAAAATGTTGCTATACAGAAATAAAAGTCCTCCATGAAGCAAGTCGAAAGTGCGTCTGGTTGAGATAAATGACACACCATATTCAAGAAATGTGTGGTTTTTCTTTGAAAAAGAATATACCCACCACAATGTACAAAGATTGGAGACATCATCACAAGAAATTAAGTCATGTTTTAATCAGGGGGAGTATAATACGCATTGCACTCTTTTTCCCTTGACCGAGGTTTTTTCCCACTGGGTTTTCCTGGCATGGTTTTTAATGAGGCAACAAATAGTGCGTATCAAAAGATATGTGTACTCTTTTTCCTTCACTAGAATTTTTTCCCACAGGGTTTTTCCTAGTAAGGTTTTTACGAGGCACATTATCTATGGACATCCAAGGGGGAGTGTTATAAATCTATCGTGTTATGTGGATAATCCATTAGAGTTATCCAACAATTAATTGGATTCATGTATTAGTGTTTCCAATGTGATAAGATTCCAAGGTGATATGAACCTTGATGATAACTATGTATAATTCCAAGGTGACCTTTGACTATGATATCTCAACACTATCATTCACCATTGTATATACTTGAATAAGAAGAAAATTCCTCTTCTTCTATCTGTCTCTCTTGTCTTCTTCTCTTTATGATTATATTCTTATGAGCTTGATTTTATAACATCAATTGAATAATGATAATTGAACCAATGATTGATTAGCTCCGACACATACACTTAAGGGGTATTAATTCATTTATTTTTTGGAAAGTTATAATATTATACAATTAGAGATATATTAACCATGCTGTGTATATATATTTCTTGACTTTTATATTGTCTAACCTTTTTTTATATTTTGATGTCTTTAAGTTAAAATTCTAACTGCTAACAATGATTGATTTTTCAACTCTTTAAATATCAATTCAGATTTTTAATTGAGAGGGATGAATCTCAATCATACCATTACATTCTATTAATAATGCATGTAATCACAAGTACTTTCTAATTCAATTAATTAAATATTATTATGCTTTTAATGATTAGTATTTGTTTGACCTGTCCCCCTAAGGCTTTTAGTTGTTTTTTAGAGTATAATTGATGGATCCTCCTTTTTGTTCATATCATAAAGCAAAAAAGAAATATGGATAGTTTCATAATCATATCGACTGGATTTGGTTCACACTGTGATATGGGATACCTTCAGATTTTGTGTCTTGTTAGTGTTTTTGTAAATTAAAAATAGAAAGATCATCTAATAATAAATTAAATTAATGTTCCGCATCACTTTATGGTTAGATGAACTGTCACCTATTCAGATTCACATTTTTCTTGTCCATTTTGTTTGAGCACGCGCAAGGCTTATTTTATAACGGGGTAATGCTAAATGTCAGAAAATTTTATTAGAATTTGATTAGAAAATAAATAACAACTTCTTCCTTTTTTAATGTAATAAATAACAATATTTTTTATGCCCAATAATAATTTTCCATTATTGACTTGTCAAATGAATTAAGAAATGGTAAATAATAGGAGTAATTTTACAAAATTACCGTTATTAAATATAAGTCATTTAAACATTGAAAAATGAATAGTATTAAATAGACACAGCATGGGTAATTATTCATTTATTTTGTAAGCTGGACAAATATTTTTGGACATTCCAAAAAAGTATAGTGAACAAATAATGGACGGGGAGGTTTTTCTTTATCTCAAATTATTTATCGTGATTTCTAAAAGTGATTATAGACTATTTCAAATTATTTGTCATTTTAGAAGTTTAAGATAAAATTAAGGGATAATTTCAGATACCTCCCTACAGGTTTCTCTCTACAACACTCACCTTCTCTGTGATTTACGATATTATTCTCTTATTTCAATTTTCTTGTAATCATTCTATAAACTTATTTAAAATAAATATAAATTAATCTAGATTTGACAATTTTACCATTCTTTATATGAATTTCTTCATATTAATAAATATTATATTAAAAACAATCATTTAACCAATACTTTAAAAGTGAATCAGCACAAATATATATATTTGGGAAAAGGGTCTGATATACCCCTCAACTTTGTCATTTAGAGCTGATATACTCCTTGTTATGAAAGTGGCTCATATATACCCCTACTTGTAAACAAATGGCTCACATATACCCTTTTCCTTTAACGGAAATGAAAAAAAAAATAATTTTAATCTAAATTTTTATTATTTTTTTCTAAAAAATATAATCCCATATGAGTAACTTTAATTCTCGTCAAATATATTTTTTTTGACTTTTTTTGGTTTCAATGACTAATTTATAATTATTATTTTGATAATCAAATTTATTTATGTTTCACTAATATTCTTGTAAAACTTATTGTAGATGACCAAATTTTTTCTTCGAATACGAAATTAAATTACAATACACACAAAAAAAATAGTTTAATTTTTTTTCTTTAAACTAAGGAATGAAAGGAAAAAACAAAATAAGAATAAGAAACTCAAATAATTATAATAAAAGAAGTCAAAAAATAATTTATGTATGAAAAAAATTAAAATATACCTTGAACTTTGATAGAAGAATCATATATACCCCTAAATAATTTTTTTAAAAAAATTAGAAGTAATAAATATAAATTTAAAACTAATTTTTTAACTTCCGTTAAATGAAGGGTATATGTGAGCCATTTTGTAACGGCAGGGGTATATGTGAGCCGTTTGTATAACGGTAAGGGCATATATGAGCCACTTTTATAACGAGGGGTATATCAGCTCCAAATGACAAAGTTGAGGGGTATATCAGACCCTTTTCCCTATATATTTTTTACCAAACAAAGATCAAAGTCTTTTTTTAAGTTCACCCACCTTTTTCACCAAATATTCTCATCTCCATTTCACCTTTATCAATTCACATAGATTTTTCCCCACAATAACCCATCATTTTTTTTATAACAATTTCTTCAAATAGAAGATAAACATGAACTCCCCAAGAGAGAAATTCGAAAAGAACGATCAAATTTTGTTCTAGTTAAACATTTCTATGAGCGAAGAAGAAACATGATCCAACGAATAGAGATAACTCGTTGAAATTAGATTGAAATTTGCATATATAAGGGTAAAATTGTCAAATCTAAACTAACTTATATTTATTTTAAATACGTTTAAAGAATGATTATAATAAATGAAAACAAAAAAGATAGACATAATATCTTAAACCACAGGGGAGGAGAGTGTTATAGCGAGAAACCTAGAGAGAGGTCTCCGAGATCATCCCTAAATTAATTATTTTTATCGTTTTATGCTTAGGAGCAATTATATATTAATCAATAGAGTAAATATTTAACGAAAAAGAGATTATAAGAATGAGATTAAAATACTTTTTTTGTTCTTCCTTTTTAATTTTTTTTATTTTTATTTTTTCTAATAGTACTCTCTCCATTTTTTTACTTATCCACTTTGACTTGACACACCCATTTAAAAAATAATTATAGATATATGTATTTTACCAAACTATCCCTAGTAAACGGTGTCTTGAAAAATAATTCAAAAAATAATTAAATATTTAATGCTGAAGGTAAATGAAAAAGAATATTTTTTTTTGATATATTAAAAGTGACAAGTAAAAATAAAAATCTATTTTAAGAATAAGTGATAAGTACTTTTTTATTCATTTTAACTTGCCATACTATTTAAGAGCAATAAATAGAACGATATTTTTAATATACCCTTGAATATAATAATAAATTTAATGTTTTGCAAAATGACTATAATTAAAGATAAAATATAACTTAGAAACTGTAAAATAATAAATAAATTGTCATATTCTAAGGGAAGCTTTCAAAAACAGCCAACGTTAATAAGATTCCTTGGCTACAATTTTTCTAAGATTGAGTCGGAGAGGAGAGAGGATGAAATGTTGTATTCATATTATTTCGAATATAATTAATATAAAATATGAATTTGATTTTTCGAATATAATCGATATAAAACACAAATTTTTTACCTATATTTGATTTGATATGATTGATACATCATACATTTGGCAAAAAGAGAATGAATGCATATTGTATCGCGTAAATTCAAATACAGTTAAATATAATTTTTCGAACACAATTTATCTAAATACAACACTCTCAATCATAGTAATTAAATACAATTGATACATAATATCTTTGAATAGATTTCTTCTTATAGGCAAAGGGAGAGAGAGAGAGGGGGCAGGGGAGAAAGAGAAGAGTTTTCTATAATAATAAATATGTTATAAAATCAAGCTCATAAGAATATAATCATAAAGAGAAGAAGACAAGAGAAGTAGATAGAAGAAGGAGAATTTTCTTCTTATTCAAGTGTATGTAAGTTTCATCTGTATGTGTTACAATAGTGAATGAACAACCCTATTTATAGAGTGAGAAATCACTCCAAAGGTCACCATATTAAGTATCATAATAAATAGATACATTCTTATCCAAAAAGGTTCATGTAACCTAGTGAATATGAATGGTTGTTCATGTACTAACTTTATGGACTATCCACTTATTCAATGTATTTATAACACTCCCCCTTGGATGTCCATAGATATTGTGCCTCGTTAAAACCTTACTAGAAAAAACCCTGTGGGAAAAAATTCTAGTGAAGGAAAAAGAGTACACATATCTTTTGATACGCACTATTTGTTGCCTCATTAAAAACCTTGCCAGGAAAACCCAGTGGGAAAAAAACCTCGGTCAAGGGAAAAAGAGTGCAACGCGTATTATACTCCCCCTGATTAAAACATCACTTAATTTCTTGTGATGATGTCTCCAATCTTCGTACATTGTGGTTGGTATATTCTTTTTCAAAGAAAAACCACACATTTCTTGAATATGGTGTGTCATTTATCTCAACCAGACGCACTTTCGACTTGCTTCATGGAGGACTTTTATTTCTGCATAGCAACATTTGCTTCATTGATCGCCAGGATATTATTGTGCCTCCACATGCAAACACATAGCGTGCTTGAGATAGAGCTTTATGCGGATCAGATAAATATTCTGCATCTGCGTAACCAATCAATTTTGTCTTGGATTCCTCGGAATAGAATAAACCCATAACTATGGTCCTTCGAGGATATTCAATCATGTGCTCAACACCATTTCAATGTCCTTTTATCGGGGAGAAACTGAATCTTGCCAGTAAATTTACTGCAAAACAAATATCTGGTCAAATATTGTTAGTAAGATGCACTAGTGCCCTGATTGCACCAAGATAGAGTTTCATCACCAAGAAACTCTTCATCCTTCTTTTGAGATCAAACTGAATCATCATTTATGTCAAGTGATCTCATAATCATTGGGGTACTCAATGAATGCGATTTATCCATATAAAATTGCATCAAAACTTTTCAGTGTATGTGCACTGTTAGACAAATATTTCATTTGTCAAATTATCAATCTGTAGGTCAAGACAAAATTTTGTCTTACCAAGACCTTTTCATAAAAATACAAGGACAATTAGGGTCATTCTTTTGTACCCTTTTTCTTCCTTGACTATTTCAATCCATATAAGGATTCTTGAAGCTTTATTGAAAAAGTTTCTTTCAAACTCTTATATGCTTCAGACACCTCGATTGTTTCAAGGATTTTCATATAACCTTCATTGTCTAGCTAGACATTACAATTATTCATTACATGCATTCAAGTTTTTCATATGTTGCCAGATCAAAACAAACCTCATTGCATCCACCAAAGGAGAAAACATCTCCAATAATGTCAGGATTTTTGCGATAAACCTTTATGCCCCAAGGCACAAACCGTATTTGATATCTTACGGTTATACTATCGCATAATAATTTATTTGTACCCCACTGACATTATACCTTGATTTATGGACTACCAGTCCAAAATGTCACTTTTCTAAGTGAAACAAAATATACTTGAATTGTGCATTTTACTTGGCCAACCATTTATCTGTCCACACTATATGACAGATTTGAATTCAAGATCCTCGTCACAATTTATATCATTGAGCGCTACCTCATATCAAAGATACCGTCGACGGTTATTTGATATCGATTCCAACAAGACATAACTTATCGAGATCTCTTCATTTTTCATTATTTCAGGTACCTGAACCTTTTTCAAGATTTTATGAAGTGTTATGTCAATGTGCTCTTTTATAGCACTTGCCTCATTATCATGACCATATTGATCATTTGCTCCTTCCTTCTTCAAGGAATTTTATATTTGGAATCGATTGGTCTATTACGCTTCCGGCGTATCATAGACTCTGTTCTTCAAGGACTTCACATTGGAGCATTTGCAGCTGAATTATATCATAGGGTCAGTGCATTCATCTGGCAACTGATTTGCAACATTATGCAAATGAATTATCCCTTGAACTTTAAGTTCACATATTTATTTAACGAGGATCTAGATAATTCATAATTAACCTCACACATAATTTTCAGCTGTCAATCATCTCTCCCCCTAATGTTAGAAAATCTAACATTCATTCCAACCTTATTTGGAAGTTCATCTTTGTGCGTGGTGGAGCAATTAAAATCATAACCGCACATTCAACATTTTAGATGAAAATTATATGGTTCCTGACCCTGAACCAATTTTAATGGGGAAACCTTGTTGGTTTGATGCATACATGTGTTGCTACATGTTAAATAAAATTATCTCATACCAAATCTTATTTGGGAGTTTTGTTCTCATAACCATGATTTAGCTATAATTGGAGGCATACAATTTCTGCTAAATCAACCAGCATTATCAATATAATTTCATAGTTTGGAACTGTGCTCTTAATTTTAACAATTCGAGCAAACAACCTTACAAAAACCAATTTGTAAGTTGACAACAAAATACATGTGACCATCGCATAGATGCATCAATCATATAGTTGCAAATGATCCACATGACAGGTGAACGGGCCCATATTCACCCTTTTATATGTTCCAAAAATTTTAGGGGATTACAATCCCAACCTTAGCTGGTACAATGATCATTTTATCAAGAGAACAAGCAACACAAGAGAATTCTTGAAGAATCTTTATTTCTTCATCATATAAATCACCTGAATTCTCAATCACGTTTGCATCACATTTAATCGGAATGGTCAACCAGTCATGCCAACTGATCTTTATTTTAGTACACTTATAATTTACTTTTACATGTGATTTCATCAGCATGTACATGTTTGTATGGAACAAACATGAGGAAAAGTGGGGTAATCTTTTACATAAACATTTATAACCCTCTTCGGTTGTAGTGATTTATAGTCTCAATATTTATTTTCAATTCATCCGAAACTTAAAAAGTTTCTTTTGAGACTTACTACAACCCCAATATTATTCCTCTGATAATAGCACAACTCGTTAGAGCTTGCAATTAATTTTGTGTACTATCACATATTGCATGACACCATCCCTATGGTGAGCATCTCCTTCAAGGAGGAAATTATATTATTATTGTCATGGTCAAAATCATTACGAGCAAGACGTCTTTCTTGCTTTACTTTTGTTGTACCATAGGTACACAACCAATGACAAATTTGTATTGCCACACAATAATGACCACAACCCTTATAGGCAAGAACTATTTCTTTCTTTTGCCCTTTCGGTAGTTCACAATAAACATACCATAGTGACGTATAAAACGTACAATACAATTAGCCATTTCTGTTAAATAAAATTTATTTCCTCTCAAAACTCCCGTAGAAATGAGAAGTGACATATATCATATTTTCTCAAACCTTCCATAGAGGTGAGTTGTGGCATATATCCAACTTATAATGATTTTATCACATCTGGACCCATTCTCTTATAGAATGGTCGAGCATTCACGATACTCATCACAAGTCACATTCTCTTCAAGGAATGGACTAATTATTTATATGTACTTCATAAATTTGCATTATAAGCACATTGTCATGGCTTTAAAATTCAATCATATTTTCATGACACACCTCAACATCACTTTGAAAGATCAAGTGTACCATCACTTTATCTTCTTGTATCATGATAGAGGATATATAAACTTGTCAAATTATTGGGTTGACAACATTCACAAGTCTAATGACCTTTCATACCATTTTGATAATAAAAATTGCCTTCACATTTTGAAGGACTATTTGAAAAACTCATAGTGTTCTTCCTTTTATCATTACCACAATGATGACTATTATAGTTCTGTCCCTCCACGCCCTTATTCATATCATTAATTGTTTGTCATCTTTCAGACTAATCATTCACTGCTACAACATTCATATGATTGAATGGAGCAAGTCAACAGGCGGATTTCAGAGTTATCACATGTTGCTACCACATTCTTTTCAAGGAATGGAGCAAATTCAATATGATGAATTTCAAGACATTTCATAAAAAATATATTATTTTT